>NW_023502381.1:0-40123 GCF_013396075.1 Fusarium subglutinans
ATTAATACTTTTACTAAGGTAAGTTATATCTAGGCAACTAGAAGCTTTAAAAGCTAAGAGAATATAAGCTAATCAAGTTTATAAGATTAATATATAATAATTTTTAACACGATGCGTACTTGTGGATAGACTCACTGTGTATCATCCAGGATGACCCAGAAGACTGGCGACGAGAAGCTGCCCGAATGGGCCAGGTTTTTAGCAACGCCTACTGCACAATCGCAGCGACATCAGCAGCGACTTCTAACGAGGGCTTTCTCACTCCACTCAGCTCGACACTATCTGCGACCTTAGAGACGCCTAGAGGTGGTCTGCTTCACATTTCAGAGTTTATGGAAGATTGCAACAGAGCTTTAGAAGCAGCGCCCCTGAATACCCGTGGGTGGGTGATGCAAGAGCGGGCTTTGTCGAGAAGAACACTACACTTCACCAGGACACAGGTTTACTGGGAATGCGGCAATGGACTTCATTGTGAGCGGCTCTTCAAATTGTCAAAGTAAGTACTCATTATTGCTCATCACGACCTCTGTCTGGTCTAACGACTATCCTTGTCAGTCCCCAATCAGCTCTGTTCGCAGACTCGGACTTCCCTAAAGCCATACTCAAGTACTACAAAGGTGGACGAATCACCCTATTTCAAAATATTTACGAGAAGTATTCCAGGCTCAATTTCAGCTACAACTCAGACCGACCAGTGGCCATCCTGGGTCTGGAGAAACGCCTTTCAACTGTCCTCCAGACTCGTGGCGAGTTTGGCGTCTTTGAGCAATACCTAGCGAGAAGCCTTCTCTGGTCCCGACCTGAGAATATCTTTCTCAGCAGTATCACGTTCCAAGATGACCATCATGTTCCTTCTTGGTCATGGATGGCATACGAGGGCCCAATCATCTATGCGAATATACCCTTTGACAAGGTCGAATGGAGCACAGACTGCTTGCTTCAATATGGGGAGGAAACCGGTACAGACAGGATGAGGACTGTGTTGAAAGCAGTTGCTAGAGATCTCGAATTGGATAAGTCGGATATGCATGATAGAGTCAAACTTGATGAAGGGTTTGGGTTCGAACCATCCAGCTTGCGGGGGATTGTCCTTGGTAAAGACAAAAAGCGAGGATCTCGGGTTCGAGTACACTACGTTCTCCTCGTTACCTTATCCAAAGACGAACCAGAGCAGGCAAAGGTTTATGTGCGGGTAGGAGTGGCCTGGCTTCTTGAACATAACATCGCAATGGATGGTGAAGATGTTGTGATTTACTAACTATCGCTTCTCTAAATTATGATTCAAATTGTCCATTGAATAATCTTCATTTCGTTGCCGATTGTTATGATTCTATATATTCGTGATGATGATGATGACTAGTTGATGAGGTCCAATCTTCCGTCCCCGGACTGCGATAAATGATAGTATGAAGGGTTGATGGGCTCATTCGTGCGAGGAGCTTTTTTGAAGGCTATGGGAAGATGCTTGGCGCGGAACAATACATGTTGTTAGATCCCACGTCTAAACGAGTCCCGGTCCCAACGTATAGTGTATATATCTTGCTGCATTTCGACAGAGAACTTATTTCGGGGGAGGCTTCGTTCGAGAATAGTAAGAAGCTTTTGTGGGCTAACGTCCTTTGCATTGATGCGGATGGTATCGTATGATGAGCTAGCCATGGCACGCCCATTCGTTTGTTGTTGCATCTGCCCGGGCATTTTGAATAGGACAAGAAATATTGATTGAGTCGGACGTCAACGGATAGACGAAAACATGCTTGAAATGGAAGTCGGAGAAGAAACACGGAAGTGGCTGGTTTAAAAAGACTCGATCACAGACGCGATATGACTCAGAAATGA
Source organism: Fusarium subglutinans (assembly GCF_013396075.1). Classification (NCBI taxonomy): domain Eukaryota; kingdom Fungi; phylum Ascomycota; class Sordariomycetes; order Hypocreales; family Nectriaceae; genus Fusarium; species Fusarium subglutinans. The sequence goes on from NW_023502381.1 coordinate 1,840, forward strand.
CAAATTGGAAAAAAGGCAGACAAGGCAACCTCAGAAGTGGGGGCTGTGCCTAGAGGCCTCTGTAGGTGGCCTCCATCTGACACACCTTGGAAAAGCAGGTTCTGAACTGAGCAATCAAGTCAAGTTAAGGCAGCCACTGGATAGCTTCTGCCTGGAATTTTCAACCCTCTCTGCAGGTCTTCTAACATCAGGCTAGAGGACGGTGCCAGAAGCACGCATTGGTCTGCAGAACGCTGATTCGCGATGCTGATAACAATGAGGTGGCAACACGAGCCGCTCTAGGCCAAGCATGCTAACCGCTGAGGCATCATCCTGGCCAATGTCCGTCATGGGTAGCAAGAAGCCTTGTTCGAACTCCCATAGGGTTCATTGGCTGGCCATCTGCAAAGCCCAAATGTCTCGACCAGGGGTCTCAGCCGCAGTTCAGGGAGGGCTTTATATTTCTCAATTGCGTACTAAGAGGCATCAGGCTCGGCTCAATTGAATGGAAATCTCAGCCTTCAGGTATTATAAGCAACAAAATGCATTCCCTAGCGTCTCCTCATCCGAAATCTACCTTAATCTTATTAGAAGCCTATCCTTGCTAGCATGGACCATGGTGAACCCTTCCAAACCACGTTCAAGAGTGAGGGGAACAAGGAAGACCACTTCATATATTACATCACGGAAAAGCCGCAACGCATCTCGAAGCCAACAGTCACCAAACTCACCAACGGCGTCTCATCATGACCCTCCAGGTATACCGAATTGGGGAGAAGCACCGTCCCGATCCGACATCCACTTGAAACCTGGGATAGGGCAAGGTTCTATCCATATTTCGGTGTTATCTCAAAGGGAAAGCACATCGACATTTCGAAGTATCTCAGACATGGGTCATCGCAAATGGCTTGAGTCATTAGCCGCTTATCGAATTTCTGCGACTGGAGATGTCCTGGATTCGGAGCCTCCAATTGTTGACGTCGACATGTCTTCTGTCTGGGAAGCCTTGATGAATGCGTGCAGGAAACCCGCCATTGATAATACAGGTAAGCAGGCGTTTATACCTCTGGGACAGCTCCTTCAGATTCTAAGCCCAAGGAATGTTGAAAGAATACTCAATCAAAAGTTCACGGGTGAAGATTTGATAAGCCTTGTCAACGAGGTATATGGAGCAGATGGCGAACCAAGGAGACTGAAGATCATGGCTACATTGATTTTGTTGAATGGACTTAGTTTTCTACTTGACTTTGTCAGAGCAAAGGTAGAAGATAGTCAACTACCACTTACTATTCAGCGACAGGGACAACAGCCTATCTTATACGACCGTGAGAAGAATGAGATAGAGTCTTCAAGGAATTGGGCTTGGTCTTATCCCGACGCGGAATACTTTACTATGAAGCAGATGCAGCTATGCAGCCTATTCTGCACTATCGATGAAGAAGAGCAATTCATGGATCATTTTCGACTCCCTGCCGATTTCGTCATACCATTTGTGGATTCTGAACCCCCTGTAGTTCGGACCGGAGGGTATGGCAAAGTCACAAAGGTTTTTATCGAGCCATCACACTCATGGTACCGGGTTAGGTACCCAAAGCCAGAGTGTTTCGCTATCAAGGCTGTTCAGCACAGCTCTATAGACCACCCGAGTGAAGCAGACTCTCTCGCACGGCGGCTTGTCATTAAGAAGCTCGCAGACAGAGAACACCTTCATCAGCTTCTTTTCTCTTTTCGTCGGGCCGACTATTACTACCTTGTTTTTGAATGGGCTGATGGCGATCTGACTGATCATTGGGGAAAAATGCCAACCTTGTACAGCCCTGATGTCTATGAAGACGCGCTTTGGTTCTTTCGCCAATGCCTCGGTATTGTGAGGAGCTTGGGTAGCATACACAAACAGCGCTCGTCTTACACAGCCAGCACTTTGGAGGAGGTAGTTCACGTCGAGCTGGCAGGAAACTACGGACGGCACAGCGACATAAAGCCGCAAAATCTGCTTTGGTTTAGTGATTACCAGGGCGACAAGAAAGATCACTTGGTCATCACTGATCTTGGTCTTACCCAGTTCAACACGTCGCAGTCCAAGTCCCATGCGTCATGGGCTGGTATCAAGGGTTATACACAAACCTACAAAGCACCCGAGAGTGAAGTTAATGAAGTGGTTAGAAGCAGATACGACATCCGGTCTCTTGGTTGTGTGTTTCTAGAACATGCGTCTGTGTTTCTGATGAGGGACGGCAGATGTGTCGACGCTTTCTCAAAGAGCAGACTAGAGGAGGATCATCGTCGGAACAGAAATGGAAATTATCATGGGGATACTTTTTACAACGTGATCACTGAAGGGTATTCTACAGACGAGTACACACCGGTTGGAAGCAGTGTCAAACGGGGGGAGGTTAAAGAGGCAGTTCTGAAAGTAAGAAGCACATCATTCAATCCTACAGCTTGAGCTGATAACTCATCGTCATAGATGATTCGAGATCTAAAAGACCATCACTTATGTGCTCCTTCGATGCGTGGCTTCTTAGATCTCATAAGAAAAGGGATGCTAGTACCAGATCAGTCCGTTCGATATACTGCAGGGAAGGTCTTGAGAGCTCTCAGAGGGATTCAGGTCCGTTGTGGACAGGATCTCAGGTACGCTTGCTTGTCAAGACACTTGCCATTAGGGGATCAGTTGAATTCTATGCCCGATAGCTACATTCCTTCAAGACAGTCTCAGATCTTGGCAGGCATCTCAGGAGGGCAAGAGGACAGCAGGGCCAGAGATAACCCGTCTCTCACAGAGTCAACCGGAGATGCCGGGGCTGCTGATCCAGAAGCGTTTAAGATGCTTCATGAGCTGCGTCACATGAGCAACGACATCACTTTGTCCCCGGTTGATCTACAACTCCAGATACCACAGATTCAGTTCGATGGGTCTGTAGCAGGGCTTTTGCAGGAATATAGCGCTATCAACGATTTAATCGATGGATTTAAGTCCCTTTCCATCAAGGAAAAGACTCGACTGTTGGTGTACATCTTGGTGTTTGTACTGTTAGACCTTGGAAAGTATAACTTGAATAGACTTGATACCAATTTACTTTAGAGGTATGAATCGAAAATACAAATGATCCTTTCGAATTCACTAGGGTTAAGGTTCTCGGAGGCCCCGATGATTAACGGCGGTGGTTTCGGTCAAAGAGCGGAATTTTGTGATGCAGCTGAAATAGATCCTAACCAGGTTGAGGAACATCCGATGACATTTACATTAGGTTCCCCTACTTGTAGTTAGCTTTCTGAACTGTGCCAGCTGACTTCCCTAGTTGGAACCCGAAGGTACTGAATATAGCTAGAGAACCAATAATGCAGGGGTCTTTGCATCAATAGCGCACTTTCCAGCTGGCGCAGATATGGCACATTGCCCATGTCGATGCTTGGCACCTAATCAGAACACAAAAGGTATAAGAAGCTTCCTGAAACATGCTGAAGTATTCAAATCACTCTTATCTTTTACTTTTTGTCGCTTCCTCTTAATCATTCCAAACTGTCACCATGAGTCTGAATCTACACGACCCCAGGATATGGATGAAAGCCCTCCCGGGCGACATGAGTGTCACTCAAATCTCAATACCAGGCACTCATAATAGCCATGCTATTGAATCCAATGTTGTGGTAGCGTCAAACGGCAACGTGAACTTTGCCGCCCATACATTATACAATCCTGGGATTGTTTCAATGTATGCTAAAGTTTATACTACAATAGCAACATGCCAAAGTTTTTCCATGTGGGATCAACTTCATTTTGGCGTCCGTTGCTTTGATCTGCGGGTGCGCTCGTGGGAAAAGTTTGACAACGAAGGAGGTCGCTGGGCGTTTGGTCTTTGCCATGGAAGTGCTAAGCTCAAGGAGAGTCTGACACAAGTTCTTGACGGGATGGCAGATTTCCTAAAGAAGTATCCGAGCGAAACCCTGCTGATTTCTATCAAATGGGATGAGGAAAATTTGGACGGCTCGAAATCTGTTCCGACTACACCAGATTGGAACCTCCGCTTCGGCGTATCCGAGATTTGGGATAAACACAAATGGTTCAAAGGAACACATTGGCCTAAGCTTCACGAAGTAAGAGGTCGAGCCATTCTACTACGTCGATTTTGGAATCCTGACAATGAGTCTCTGGGCATCAACTTCGACAAGCCAAGTTTCTTCGATAACGCCCGCAGCGATGGGCCTCAAGGCAAATGGAAGCAAACGACAGACATAAAACAAGGACCGATGACCATCGAGGACCGTTGGAAATGTGCTCAAGTTATGCTCAACGAAGCCAAGGAAGCTGACTTCAACGACGACGTTATGTATTTTGCGTCGACATGCGATGTCTGGTTGGAATTTGGTGCTAAGACGCCAATGTTTTGGGATCCGAGCTACTATGCAAAACATCTATATCAACCCCTTGTCTCATTCCTGACTGGAGAGTATGGGTCGCAGAAGAAGGGTAGATATGGGGTAGTTGTTACTGACTTCTGCAATCAGGCCATTTCCCGACTCATATATGAGCAAAACTTTAGCCGTTGATTCGGATGTTCATTGAGCAAGATAGCGCCTCATAGTGGCCGAATACATGGCACATTTGTTCTTGAGGCCTGTGGCCGATAGCTTATAATCACAGCACACAACTTGACTCCAATCAATATCCATAGTCTAATATGATTCTATTGCCTTTCGATGTCTATATCTTTCGATTCCATTCTACTTATCACTTCTAAGCCTTATTCGTGGTTTCAGACCTCACCGCGCTTATCACTGACGTCCTCAAGGTTCTCGGATTGGCTCACTTCACCCTTGACATCAGATCTGAACTGTTGCTCTTCCTGCTTTAGTTGCTCTTTGAGGATCTTGTCTGCCTTCCAGATTGGCTTGATCTTGAAGAGTCTGTAAACCTGCTCCAACGGAATTCCACTAGTCTCGGGAATGAGGAAGAAGGCGAAGATGAAGGCGAAGAATGACAGAGTCGCAAAGAACATGTAAACACCGTACCCCATTGCAGCAAACATCTGCTCTGTGAATCGCGAGACAAGGAAGTTGAACAGCCAGTTACTGGCGGTTGTGCAGGCTTGTGCAAGGGATCGGAAACTGGGGTCGAAGAATTCCTGGAAACTGGTTAGACAATGGAACAATAGTTTGGAATGCAAGACTTACAGAGTTGATGACCCAGGGCGTACCATTCCATGTGGGAGTGTACACTGCGGTCCAGAGGTAGAAGAATACGATAGCGGCGATACCACTGCCAGTCAAATGATCCTGGGGGTTCTTGGTAGGGTCGACGACGTAGATGTATGCACCCAATACCCACATACAGATAGAGCCAGTGATACCACCAATGAGCAGGAGCTTTCTTCGACCAAGTTGATCAACAAGGAAGAGAAGCCAGACAAAGGTCATCACGGCCTTGACGACGCCAAAGACGCCTGTCATTACGTTGACAGTATCATGCTGAACTCCAATACTCTGTGAAAGATTAGAATACTTCTAGTACAAAACGTGGCCAAGGTTGTAAACTTACGGAGAACACGGTTGGGGAGTAGTAGTTGATTGCGTTGATTCCAGAGCCGTTCTGCCAGAAGAACAGCATACATCCCAAGAAGAGACGCCACATCATATTTGGCCGATCCTTGAGAGCCTGGAAAGGCTTCCAAAGTCCAATACCAACAGTCGACTTCTGGATCTCGTGGGCATGATCAATGGCTGATACCTCTTCGGTGATATAGAGATCGGTGGGTGGGAGCTGTCGAATCCAGCAAAGGTTCTCCATAGCCTGTGTTCTTCGTTCCTTCAGGAACAGCCACCGAGGAGATTCGCGGATCCAGAGGCTTCCAAGGAAGAGAAGACCCGACGGGATGATCTGGACGGCGAACGGGACGATCCATTGTTGGTGGCTTTCGGGCATGTGCTTCTGGACACCATACTACCCAAAGGTTAGCGAGCGTGAAATATGTAAAGGGATGGATCCTTGACTCACGTTGATCCAGAACCCAACAAGGCCACCAATCTGCCAGCCAAGCTCGTACAGACCGACTAGGCGACCTCGGATAGCAGGAGGCGCCAGCTCTGAAATATAGATGGGGATGATGTTGCTTGCAAAACCAGTTCCAAGACCTGACAGAACACGGCCTGCGTATAGAATTCCCAAGCCAGTGCTAGAGTCGGCACCGCATTGGAGACCAGCCCCGAGCGTGAAGGTAGCAGAAGCGATGGCAAGACACCATTTGCGGCCAACCCAGTGGCTGAGAATGTAAGTGAGGAGCGCACCAAAGAAGGCACCAGCGATGAAGAGCGATACAATGTTCTCGCTAATCAAGTTTCGCTCCTCCACAGTCTTGGTATCTATCCCAAACTCCTTCTTGAACGAATCAAGCGTGATAGTCGTTCCAATAAAGGCACTTGTATAACCGATCATGTTAGAACCGCACGACGCAACAACGGCAAGCACATAAATGCGCCAGTTGTACACCGACGGCGGCGTCGGCCTATCTTCAGCAAGAGTGAGGATACCCATGGTTACAGGGTCAGTATTCGAGCAGAGGAGCTGTCGAGATAACAAACCGACTCCAGATCAAGAGCTTTATAAGAATCAGTGGGATCCGGGGCCCCGACTTTGAAGTGGTGAGTCTTTGTTCTTCCCCATCTTGACAAAGTTTTCTTCTCCATGCGCTACGTTACAAAGATGTCCACATTGCTCTGGGGCGCTGGAGTCGATGGAGCAAATGAGTCGGGCCGGACGAGCGTTTTCCCCGTACGGGGCAACGAGGTGAGATTGTCGTCGGTGTGCTTCCGCTATCTGATCAATTCAGTCACGCAATTTCGATTGCGCTTAATGAGCTTAAATGATTGGTAAAATCGGCAAATTGAGTCGTCAAAGTATCTGTCCCTGACTCGTGTTGACGCCTCGTACGGAAGGGCGGCTTAACGGCTCTTGGCTTCCAAGCCATTTGAGCCTCATGTTGAGCCTCAACATCCACTATCATCGCCAAGGGCAAGCCATTTATCGCTGTAGAACCAGTAAAGTCCTCTGGAAAAAGCCTAGAAAGGGACCTTGACCTCACGTAACCCCCACTATCCCCGTACAATACCCAGACCCCGGACCATCCGGAGATCAGCGCGGAGAAAAAATCTCCAGGCGTGTCTGAATCTCCGGCAAAACCTTTAACCCACAAGGTATGAGTCTTTTCTTCGCCAGAGGGATAAAAGCTTCGATGGGCCACGTCAAAGCTCGAGGGTGACACCAAAATCGGGTACCGGCACGTCTAGCTGATCAATTACAACGTTATCAATGGCATCTGAGAGGACCCTTGACGTCAGTTGCGTTGGCGGAGTTATGCGTGACCGTGCATGGACTAATAAACCCGAGGAGACGAGTTTATCAGTAGAGAAAGGATCCAAATGCCGAAGGAAATCTCAAAACGCATGGGTGAGCACGATCGATATCCACTAAAAGATCCAATGAAATGACCGCCTTCATCGGAAGCATCTTGGAAATGTTTGCTGTGAGACGCGTGTGCGCCAAACCAGAAAACGAACAGGCAATACTTTCAGAAATATACTGGTTAGGCAGTTTTCTTTTTTTTCTTTTTTTTGGGGGGGGGGGGGGGGGAGTAATGAGAGCTCAGAACTTTCCTTCAAATTGACACCTTTTTATCTCTTGGTCGATGTAGGCGTTTTGGGATTGCCAAACAACAGAGCTTAGGGTTACGCATAAGAGTCCACCTTCATCATCTATCATACCAAACAACAAATTATACTATGTGCTCGACCAATACTACACTAAAGAGGCAAGAACTATAACAAAATGAAGGCAACTTGAATAAAATAGTAACCTCTTCGACTTTCCCTCCATTCACGCTGCAGTCTTATCTAAATGATCAAGGAATCTACCCTGTAACGAGGAGATGGAGGGCGAGGCCTGGTGAATATCCACGCGTAAAGTACGCGATTAGGCAGTTCCTGAATTGTTAGGGCATTGTCAGCTCAACCAACAACTTTTGCAAACAACTCATGACTCCAACAATCCCAGTCACCATGGATCACAAACACCCTTTTAGAGTCGAGGTCGAAGTCACAACTTTGGGTAGAATATATTTGGCTGCTGGAATTTTCAGCAGTTTGTGTCATTGGTTTGCCGTCACGCAAGCCGCTCGCAATGTTGACCTCAACATGATACTCAACTTCAGTCGGCCGCCTATACTCGATCAATCACTCCATATAGCAGCAGCACAATATGTTGGAATATTTGTGTACTTCCTAGCATCATATGTGTGGACCGTTCAAGCTGTCTGGGATTTGAACAGAGTCGGCCGAGCCAACATGAATCTGTTCAATGTGTCACTCTGTATCTTGCTGGCGTTTGTGAGTCTTGGGCCCGGTGCTGGCGTTGCTGGTGTCTGGTACATACAAGAGCATGCAATGTCATGGACAAGCTTTCAGCGCAAACAAGGCGTCAAAAATCCTCAGTCTCATGATGGCGGCGCAGTCAAGAGTGTGGCGTCTGCAACAACTACTGGTTGAGGCCAACGATATCTGATAAGATAAAGATGATCGATAAGATAATCTCTTATCGCACGTGCTCGCATTCTGATAAGGCTGTCTCTGATCGAACGAAGATAATGATAAAATCTCAGCCGATATCTCCGTTCGCTAAATGACGATGATGAGCTCATTATCACAATAAATTCGACTTCCCTTATTCACAAAAAATGGATGAGTACGCGCGTCAGTCCAGTGCTATGCCGGCGCGGCCTGGATCTCGCAAACGCGTCGCGCCGGTAATCTCCGTACTCACCCTATGCCTCTTTGTCAACCTGTCGATGAGCCTCTATCAACTCCCCTCAAATCGATTGATTGAAAGACGCCTTTGCGTGGACTACTACCGTCAAAACGATCCATCGCGGATACAGCCTGGTGGTAGCGTCGACGAGAAGCTATGTAAGATTCGCGAGATAGAAAAAGACCTAGGTCGGATTCAGGGCGTGATGGAGACACTCTGGGTCGCCGGAGGTAAGTCATTCATGTACTCTATAGCACGTAACCTGCTAACGCGACAAAAGACTTCGTCATGACTATACCCCTCAGCTTTCTGGCCGAGAAATGGGGCCGTCGGGTAATCCTCAGACTCAATCTCCTCTCGCGTTCTTTTATGTTGCTATGGGCTATTATGGTCGAATCTTTCGATATCCTACTCCCAACCAAGGCCATCGTGGTCGGCCCGATGCTCTCTGTCCTTGGTGGAGATTGCGTCTTCAACTCTCTTACCTACGGCCTTATCTCGAATTTAACGGACGACCATGTTCAACGAGCCATTTACTTCGGATATATGAGCTCAGTGTCTTATGTCGTGGCCTTACTTGGGCCTGCACTAGCTTCATCTACCATGACCTTATCGCTATGGCTACCGTTCTGGCTCGGTATATTCTTGCTCTCATTGGCTATCCCCACCATACAAATGTTACCTACACATGGAGACACGGATAAAGGAACCGATGATGATGATGAGAGCCAACATGAGCCTCTCCTCTCATCACCACGTATCAAAGCCCAATCCCATCGAGAGCCACTACTCCAGTCTGTGATGAACCGTCTTCAGACGATCAAGACTATAATTGCTAGCCATCCAAAGAACTTTAGCTTGTTGCTATTCAGCTTCATGCTCACATCCCTCGCGAGCTCAGACACAAAGCTTCTCGTTCAGTATATATCTGCACGTTACAAGTGGACATTTGCTTCCGCTGGGTATCTCTTATCTGGCAAAGCAATCGTCAACTTTACGTTACTTACCATCGTAATTCCAAAGATTCTACGGTCGGTCCATCAGATCCGGCACGAAGACGCATCAGAGGTAGCGGATAAGTCAAATATCCGGAACGCTCTGTACTGCCTTGTTGCATCCGTATTTGGCGCATTGGGGATTGCCATCGCGAGTGAGATATGGATGCTAATACCCTCCATGTTTATCTACGCTCTTGGTTCTGCCCTTCCTATCTTTACTCTATCACTTCTTAAATCTCCTGTCATATCGCCGCCCCATTCTTCTGACTCGTCCGATCCCGAACCTCACATCTTCTCTATTGTCATGTTGTTAAAGACTGTTGGTTCGCTTTTAGGGGCGCCTTTGATGGCAGCGCTCTGGGTCCGCGGTCTTGGGATCGGCGGCATGGCTCTCGGTATGCCGTTCTTCGTCAGCCAGGCATGTTACGCTGTGGCCATTTGGGTTTTCGTAAACATAGAGGTAGACCGTGATGTGCTGGCTGCTGCCGAGCGGAGGAGACGCAACCGGGACTAGAGCTCAGGGAATGCCAGGCGTCAATTCACTGACAAACCAGGCACGCTTGTGATCTTCTGCTACTGTCGAATTGCTTTGGCAACTCAAGATAAATGGCTGGGCTAGGCCGGCATGGTGGTATGAGAAACAGCCATGGTTCCATTTCACAACATTCAGGTACATGAATTGTTGCCTCAGGTTATTTCTGGATGAAAGAGCTTATCAAGTTGCAAGGTTCAGGATGTTTCTGGAGTTGATATTCGCGTCCCTGGACTTCCTGAGACATGCAGTCACCCACCAATATCACCGCAGCCGCCCTCAAAAATAATGACCAGCACCAGGATCTTGCCTGAAATACTACGTAGATCAGTCTAATGTCCGGAAATAGATGGGTACACGAAGCAGAATGTTGTAGAATCCGCGTATAGAAGTGGCTGCCATACAAGTGGGATTCAACGCCGCGCTCAATTCTAAATTTCTATCTGCCAGCAAAACAACTTGTACATCAACCAAAGGTGCTGGAATTCAATGATCTTAAAATAGACTCAAAAGAAGCTTTTTACTGCAATTATAAGCATAATAACCCTCGCCAAATATGGTTCGGCGAAGAACGCCAGACGCAAGATCGCGCGGTTAAGCTTAACCCTAGTCAGGGGGTCGCGTTTCAGCATCGGGGATTTCTTCAGAAACTGGTCAGTGATCGACGCCACGTCTCATTTGTTTGCAAGGGTCCTTCACAAAACATTCCCCTCTGATAGGCGGCAATATTCGTGTTTGAAACGAGCCGCATGGGCTGTATCAATTAAGAATTTTGCCATGTCCAACGGTGGGTTGTTTCAGTCAAAATGATCCACCTATCTTCAGAATGACAAGGCGATTTCGGGAATGTGGGCAACCTGATGAGCGAGAACTTGGCTTCTGGGGCTATCGGGGGTGTATGTCACTGAATCAACGAATGGTCCGCGGCAAGTGACAAAGCTATAAGTTTCCAAGACATCTCCTCCACTGAAATCTCTTTTCGTTCTGTGTCTCATCATCACTTTCTTTGCATTTTATTTCACTCTTTCGACAAGCTGTGCTTGGTCATTCTTTATTTGTCTTAACCATTCCTAAAGTATTTACTGGTTTGATACCATTTTCTGTCTTTTCACTCATCTCTCGTCACATACCAAGCAATCTTTCCTACAAACATCAAGATGCAGTACCGTGTGATCATGGCGGCTACTCTGGCCATTGGCGCCTACGCCGCTCCCGCTCCCCTCATCACTGGCGCTCCATCTCTCTCTCGTCGTCAGGATAGTGAGGGTGGCTCCGGCGGAAGCAGTGTTCTTGATGCTCCCATGACCATCGCTGCCGGCGAGTCATTCGATGGTGGCAATGCCATCTTTGACCGTGGTGTTTCTTGCACTGGTCAGGTGGAGGGCGGCGACTCTGATGCCGTCTTCATCCTCGAGAAGGGCGCCACGCTTTCTAATGTCCGTATTGGTAAGTTCAACCAGTCACTCTTACTCCGAGCCAGTCCTAACTGTTAAAGGTCCCAACCAGATCGAGGGCGTTCACTGCAACGGTGGCTGCACTCTCAACAATGTTGTCTGGGACGCCGTCTGCGAGGATGCTTTCTCCATCAAGAAGCAGGAAGATGGTGAGACCACTACCATCAACGGTGGCGGCGCTACCGGCGCCGAGGACAAGGTCATTCAGCATAACGGTGGAGGTACCGTCATCATCAAGGACTTCGAGGTCTCTGACTTTGGCAAGCTCTACCGCAGCTGCGGCAACTGCAAGGAGATGCCTGCTCGTCACGTCGAGATCTCTGGTGGCTCTGCCAGCGACGGAAAGATACTGGTCGGCATCAACCCTAACATGGGTGACACCGCCAAGATTTCCGGCATCCAGCTCACCAACGTTCCCAAAGAGTGCATTACTTTCGAGGGTGTCACTGATGGCAGTGAGCCCAAAGAGGTTGGCACTTGCGACGGCTCCGGTTCTGACTCTGGTTCCGACTCCGGCTCCGGCTCCGGCTCTGGAGACTCTACTGAGACCCCCGCTACCCCTACCACTCCTGCTGATGGCTCTGAAGCCCCTGCCGCATCTGAGGTTGCTGACCCTGTTGAGACCTCGGCTGATGGTTCTCAGGGTGATGACCAATCTGGTGACGACCAGTCCGGCGACAACGATGATTCTAGCAACGATGATTCTGATGATGACAAGAAGGACGACAACTCTGACGATGAGAACAAGGATGAAGAGTCCGACAACGAGAACCAGGACCAAGAGTCTGAGTCCGATAACCAGCAAGCCCAGCCTTCTCAACCCAACTTCAACTTTGGAAGCGGTGGCTTCGGTGGCTTCTGAGCGAGTCTTATGATTGGGTTGAAAACACCGTACAATCTACCCAAACACATCGGGTGTACTTGAAAACATCAGTTACAGTTAGAAACTTGTGTTCTTGTATCTATATAGTTAATACTCATGGGGTTAAGACAATTATTGAGGCGCTACCATTACTTTACTCTTCTATGCGACATCATGTTCTTGGTCACTGACGCTCATCAACGCGGTTCCTGACTTATCTATCACGATCAACCGCATACTCAAGAACATTTACTCGGTAAAACAGAGACACTCAACAGTGCAGCAATGTCAGAACCTAAATCAGCATAAACTATTCCAAACACAGTAGTCGCCGGAAACACGGCGCCAAGCAAGAAGCACGTAAGAACTAACCTCATTCGTAGCGAAGACAGGATGAGAATGCGCAGTTCGTATCCGATAACTATGCGAGACTTGCATGACTGCCAAAAACGTAACAGCGTTGTGAGTCAAGCGGCAGTCCAGACCTGAGGCTGAGCTTAGAACTAGAATAACTCTTTTAGAGCGGTCATGTCTTGTTGACTGCCAATAGGTCAACACCGATCACCGTATCGCTCCCGAAGGGCATGTTCTACTCTGTACAAGCGCCCTTGATCTTCTCTTTGATGGTATGTTATTTCCTTGGCGTTAGGTCTTTGGTGATGTATTCGTCAACCCTCTCTATCCATTCCTGGGCATATTAAGCATGCTCACACCCTCTTGATCAAAACTGCCCAAAAATAGACAACATTTCGACCGCAATAGTTTTTCATCATGACTTTGAAGCATTATATGCCCAAATTTGCATCTCTTGGTAAACATGTGACATAAGCAAATCTGGGTCGTAATTTGAATACTCACGATGCTATTGGGTCAACATAGCCTCGAAGGATTCAGTCGTCCAAGCGGCGGGCAATGACCTCGCTCATTTCGCTAGCTCAACTACGCCTTTTGCTTGGCTCACGCTGCCTAGCGCGTACCAATTTTTGTCTGATGATAAAAACCTTCGCGTCAGCCCAACTCCTAAAGTTGCAGTGACCTTATCGATCTTCTCCACACTCGTTTCTTATTTCCGTTGTAACACAATGGGTGTACTCCAGAAGAGTACTGGCTTTGTGCTATTTTTGGCACAGTTTGCGCCTGTCCAGTCTATGAAGCTTGACAGCAAGGATGGCATCTTAGACGCGTCCAAGGGTCTTGCTGGGGATCTCATCAGTTTCTACAAGGGCAATGAGACTGGTCAAACCCCTGGTCTTTTGCCCGAAAGAACTATGGGAACCGATGGGTATTATTGGTACCAGTCGGGTGCTTTCATGGGTTCTTTTGTGGACTATTGGCAATTGACAGGCGACAAGACCTACAACAAGCTCGTTACGGAGGGCATCCAATGGCAGGTTGGCAAGGGAAAAGACTTTATGCCAGCCAACAACACAGTGAGCATTGGTAACGATGACCAGTCCATTTGGGCATTTGCTGCCCTTACAGCCGCCGAATATGGCTATCCCGAACCCTCCGAGGGTCAACCTCAGTGGCTCGACCTTGCTATTGCAGTCTGGGAAGAGCAACGCGCGAGATGGGACACAGAAGTTGAGCAGAAGACCTGCAATGGCGGTCTTCGCTGGCAAATCATGATGACCAATGCTGGTTTCGATTACAAGTCGAGTATGTTGCCTCGTCAGATTCAGTCTGCAAGCCACTAACTTCTATAGCACTTGCAAATGTTCTTTTCTTCAATCTTGGCGCTCGTCTCGCCAGACTCACATCCAACGACACATACGCCGACTATGCCTCAAAGACCTGGGACTGGCTCGAGACTAGTGAGCTCATTGACAAAGAGACCTGGGCAGTCTATGATGGTGCTCAAGCTACAAAGGCTACCAAGAACTGCTCAAACATCAACCAGATCCAGTGGTCTGCCAACTCAGCAGGGTTAACCATGGGTGCTGCATTCATGTACAACTTTGTAAGTATACAACTTGATGAAGCGCTTCATACTGACTGAGATATCTAGACCGAAGGATCAGATGAGTGGAGGAAGCGTACCGAGAACCTCGCATCAGCAACCCTAGAAACATTCTTCAAAAAGAATGGAGATTTCAACGAGATTGCGTGTGAGAATAGCAAAGGCATATGTCCCCGCGACATCGTCATGTACAAGGGCTTCACGCACCGATGGCTTGCAGTGGCCACTCAGGTCGCTCCCTTCACAGCCAGTCCCATACTCCCTGTCCTTCGAAAGTCGGCCGAGGGTCTGAAAGCATATGGAAACGGCGGCGATGCTATGGAACAGACGTTCTCCAATTTTGTCGTTGTTTCCAACCTGTTGATCGATGACTCTTCTGCTCCTGGTCATCAGAATGAGACCAGCAAGACGGATAAGGCGGAAGACTCTCCCTCTTCGACTTCTAGCCCTACATCCAAGTCATCTTCTGTTGAGGCTGAGGGTAACTCTGCAATCAAGCTTGCAGGCTCAGGCAGCTTCCTGGCTTTGTCCGTTCTCATGATGGCTTCACAATGGATCCTGTAGTCACAGCTGGGTATGGTTGGAACTTGACCTGATTATTGCTTGAATGATGCGAGTTAACGTATAGAGATTTATGAGATGAAAAGAACTACAAAATAATTGAAAGAAGTATCCTTATGATGATCGTTGACCCGGTCCAGGCGACATATCCGTAATCCCAACTGAGAATAAGACAACATGACCTACTCGGAGCCAAATCTGGGCCCCGATGTGGACCGACGAGAGCTTCTAGACTTTTGGCCCGCATCGGAGGCTAAGTGGACCTCTTGAAACTTTCCGAAGGTCCGGTGGAATAGAGACCGAAGTCTACCGAAGCTTGGGGTTGATGGTGGATCGTTGCGCGTTGAAGATCATCCTAGCATCGACTTTGCAATCACGGCGACGGGCATTCATGTTTGACAGGTATTCGATTGTTATTATATACAATTACTAGAACTATAACTGCCCAGTAGTCAGATCCAGGTTATGTACAAATTGAGGAAAAGCTTTTACTCTGCTCGGTCAATCGCAGCAGCTTTCCTTCCTAAAATCCAATGATCCCATTCCATAGTTCACTCCAAGATTCATTCTTTCAGAGACTTTAATGCGCTTCTGGTGTATACAAACTTCTGGGAATATTTCTTCTAATTTCATGAAGAGACTGGGTATCCGTGGTGTAGTAATGGTATGTTGGGACTTGGTGGGACGTTTCATATCGTCATTCGGTGGGATCAATCCCGACGCGATGGGTCATGACAGCCATCTGGAAGATGACGATGCCTTAGTCGTGATGTTGTGTGCGCTGTCAAGGCCACTGCTCATCTATTGTCGGCTAGTAGGGATGGAGATGCCAGACCAGCGAGGAGCGGATGAAGGCTCAAAGACGTTGGTGCCCAGAGGAGGGTCACGGCTGGTAGTGGTAGCGGAGAAGCTGGGTGTCTCAGTGACGATGGAGGAAGTCTCGGAAACATAGACACGGTTGCCCCAGAACTTATCCATGATGGGATCATGGACAGCAGAGTCGCGAGTGTTGGAGAGGTTGCGGCTGGGCTCGGTAGTACTCAATCGTCGAACCTGGCTAAGTCCACGGAGAGCACGAGGAGCAGTGCGAACACCGCGGGAGAGAGTCTGGATGGAAGAGCTCATGATGGAAGTGTTGGAGATTAGAGTGAGCGATAGATGGATGTACTGATCAGATAAGAGATGATTTGGAGTACAGAATCTGGGGAATTCGGAGTTCTTTCAATCTACTTATATCCTTCTCGGGCTGGTCCCCGGGCTGAGGGTGCTTCGGCTCGGATGAAGGGAATGCGCCTGGAAAAGGCAATTCCCCGCAACAAAACTCCCCGCACTATCACCGGTTCACTCCGCATTTACCCCAAAGTGGCCTGACTTTTAACCTGGAACCCGATGTCGGTAGTTGTTTGCCAAGGGTGATGGAAGAGTGACATGTCTGTCCATACAATGAGGGTACAGACTTGGGTATAGAAACTTCGAGGGCTTGCTTCTGGATATCTTACATTGTGATTGTCTGCCCACGTCCACCCCAAGTTCATGCGGCGTCAGGCCATCCGATAATGCAACGGTGCCACGCGCGTATCTCTTTGGCCACTGGCAGTGACGCAGGTCGTTGATCGTACTATCGCTTTTGATTTCATGAGCGCTGGTGAACCCCCCATTCATCTAAGTAGATGGGTGAGTGTCGCTTCTCGCGAAAAGGACGAGGCTTTTCTGGGCAACACAGACAGCTGCGCACATGTAGTGATATCAGGTGCTATGCTCGCCGGTTAGCCGAGTCCTTGTTGCTTAAGAAGAGATGGTGGGTGTGATTCTGTGCCGTGCCGCTGAACTTATCCAGCCAATACCCTTGCACGAGGCGTTCGTTGGGCGGCCGATTCGCTACTTACAGAAGATTCATTTCTCTATTTCTCTTGGGTACTGCTGCCATCAATGTCATGCATCCAGAAGCTGCTCTTGGAACGAAGATGTTTGATGATCATCACAGCACTTAGGGAGACAGTCGATAACACGAAATGGTATGATCATACTATATTGGCATGGCTACAAGGGACTACAGAAGATAAAATAAAGCTCTTCAGGCCCCCAAAGCTAAAACAAAGACAAAGAAAATCGAATTCCAGCATAAGAATTTTGCTGAGTACTTGCTCGCAAATAAAGCAATTTTGGTTTGCATCATTACCTTCCAGATCATGGAACCGATACCTTGCGCCTTGGAAACTATCTTTCACCTAGAAAAGCAGAAACGGAAAAGCGACACGAAATCATGAGAAATGCGCAAGTGGCATAGACAAGAGTGTCTCAGCTTCATGTCGATAAATGAAGGTTGTCGCATATGATACTTAAAAACGGAAGTTGATGTCATCAAAGGAGATGATTACATAGCCCACAGTTTTCGGTGGGCGTCGCCAAGGATCGTGTTGGATGTTGTGCATCGTTGTGGATGAAAAAGGTCGCCTTCAAATGTGTCTCGAGAGTTCCAAATACCGCCGCTCACTTCTCGTGGTCGAGGTCGGTTATGGCGTTGCTTCCTTTCGTTCGTACCTAATCATTGCTCTACTCCGTCGTTCCATCAGCAAAGATGATCGTCTTCGGTAAGCGACTGAACGCAGCATCTTTTGAATACCCTTGGCCTTTTATGACAAAGAGTTCCTGCCACGTCGTCCACGGCGAGATTCACTGGTAACTGTCTTGGCAAGGGCGTTATCCACCATGACATCGTCCTTCTTGAGACTTCTTCGTGGAATCCAGAAAAGCTGAATTGCTCCGATAACAGCTACAACAACACAGCTGAACCACGCTGACACGGAACCTGACAGAGCATAGAAAACTCCAGCAAGGGGCGGCGCAACAGTACGTGCCAAACAGGCACCAGACATAGCCAAGCCATTGACCCGGCCAAGCACCTGAGGAGATGGTGTAGCATCCTTGATAAGAATGAGAGTAACGGGTGCCACTATCAACCCGCAGAAACTCTGCATTAACAACGAGGCGTAGATTCCCAGGGAGACAACTGGCTCGCCAAAAGCAGAGAGAAAAGGCATGAGCATGTAGGAAGCAGGATACAAGATAATCATGCTCACAAAGGAATGCCATACCCCAATGCGGCTAACGAAGACGGGGAAGATGACGGCCTGGATGAACAGACCCAGGACTCCGTTCACTGCGAGATATACGCCGACATCGTGTACGGTGTAACCAAGACCGCCGATCCAGTCAATAGCTCCGCGTTTCTCAGAAGGATCGTCGAGCAGATACGTGGCAAGAAGGCTGCTTGCAGCCATCTGGTGATACGAGAAGATGAGTAGTGCGACGATGAGCATCATGATGGTCTTGTTGAACGTTCGTTCACCGGACTTGGCCTGCTCGTCCTCCTGCTCCTCGTTAGGGGGTGTGAGGAGATCCTGAGGAAGGACAATGGAGTGCACAGTTCCGAAAGAAGAGCGGCGAAGGTCGATAAAGTCGTGTTCAACTGCCATTCCAAGACTGGACTCGGCGAAGCGAGGTCGTGATCGGCTGGTGGAGGGAGACATGTGTCGTCGGCTGCGAGAAACGGAGGTCCGGACGACAGAGCGTCGGAGAGGTGTGCGCTCATCGATGGATTCTAGATCGTCTATGGCGGGTACTTCTTGGTAGTTGATAACGCCGTTCTCACCCTCGGAGCCGGGCTTAACAAGGGTCTCCTCGAGGAGAAACAGTCCTTGAATAACGGCGATGGCCACAACGACCACTGACACAAGGTTAGGAAGCAGGTAAGGGTATCTTCCAAATAGTCCGTCCTCGGAAAAGATTGAAGGATAGAACTTGGCGGGTTGGGCGAGGAAACCTCCCATCGCCGATCCGATGATGCCGCCAAGAGTCCAGACGAAAGGCTGCACGGCGTAAGCCTTGGCTGCGAAAAAGTTAGCATCTCTGCGATGACTGTAGCCCAAAGAGAAACTCACGCTCATGCTCAGGCAACTTGACCATCTCAGCGACCATTGTCTGCATGACCGACACGTTTCCATTCAGCGCACCGCCGACAAATCGTGCTAGCAGAGCAACCCAATAGCTCTTTGCCAAACCAAAAATGAGACTCGACAAAGCCACGCCAACAAGTCCAAACAGAACGACAGGCTTTCGCCCAACGCGATCCGAAAGGATACCCCATCCCATCGAGGTCAGCGCCTCAGCGACGGCATACGCAGAAACGAGCAGTCCCGCATAGAGTGAAGCATCTTTTTCAGCAATGCCCAAATCCTTGACCATCACAAACGTGTAGGCCAGAATGGAATTGAAGGCAATCGGCTCCGAAAAACGACATATTGCTGTGGTCGTGGTTAGCGCAGTACTCGCTCGTGAGATTATCATGGGTGAGGGGAGGGGTCGTGAGTGAGTGATGGCGGTGAGTGTGAGTGAGAGGCGCGCATACCGAGGATTAGAAGTTGCCTCGTGGGGAAAGCATTAGGATCTTTGTCTTCCCTTGCTCTCAAATTCATGATATTTACAACGGCTCTGGAGATTCCTTTCCTCTTCTCTTGGGGAGCGAGCAAATGATCTGAGAGAGCGAGGGCGTCAAGTTGCAGGACCTGAAAGTGAAAAGGAAAAAACTCTTTTGGCGGGCCTCATGACTCTCAAGTAGGTAACTACTACCTACCTAGACTAGGTAGCCTAACAGAAAGTCCACGGCCGCTGAGTGAGCCAGTGCGTGCGTGCGCTTATGGTACAACGGCCCGCAAACCGACTCGGTGCAACGTAGCGCTACCGTAACCCCCCACGCACGCAAGCTTTGCAAGTTTGCAGCGTTGCCACCCCCCGGTCGGTCACTCTAGTCACTGCAATTCACGACCGACATGCAATGTTTATCACTTGGCGAACGAGGGGGAAATGATCCTGGTTCTCGGAGAATCTCTGCTAATACTGCGGGTATACTCAGCGCATCATCATTATCGCCCCATGCAAGACATGAGCTAAATGGAATGGGCGTTGGCGGAGACTGAATGCCTCTGCGCATTCCCGCGTCGAACCCCTCCCCTCCCTCCCCTGCTCATTACCCAAGATCCCGATAGCCTAGCACCAACACGAATCACTCACTGTATGAGTTTGCTTCTTTTTAAGCTTTGAGACCGACTGACTGGTGTCTTCTTGACCGCTCGGTTCATGGTCGGATGACAATGCAGTACAGTAGCCTGCGCTACCAAAATGCGGGTGATCAGTGAGTGGCAAGCCTTGACCGTGAACGTTTGTTTGCCACTAACGAGAGGCAAAGCCACTTCTCTTTGTCGTGATGTCAAACCGCATGCTCCAGCTGTCAAACAAACTCTAACAATCATAGCGCACGCAAAAAAACGACGACATATCGCATACAATTTCATCACAATACCGATTCAATATTCACTGAGACCAATCAAGATTTTTGTCTCACAGCACCCAGATCTTCCGTCGCACACCGTTCTTCTGCCAAGTGACGACCCGCCCATCTCTCGTGTGTGGCGAAACGGAAATCGTTCAACCCGCTAACGTACGGACGGTACGTCTAGTGGGAGGCGAGCCAATCGACACCGAGTTTTCACAGTTATCATGAGGGCACCCCATGAGGCTGGAAACGGTAAAGACGATTTCATGCAACAGGATGATGTGGTATCGGTAGATGACAGATCAGATCCAGATCTCTACTGTTTCTCTTAGCTTCCCTATTGAGGTCTGAGCTTACTTACTCTGATCTGCAGGCTTCTTTTCACTGCACGGGCCCGGGACATCCGCAATATCGTATTGGATCGAGAGATAAGCACGATTAGGCGCTGAACCCCAGGAATTGACGGCTATATGCAGAGTAATACACCCGTACCAATACATCGTATCCTGTGAATTATCGAGAGGCTGAAAAGCTTATGATAGCACAGCATTAGTGCATGAATATGATACTCTCGTGAGCTGGCCAGCTTGGTACTGTACCCCGCTCGCTCACCGTTGCTTCAGTTCCTGGTGGCTGGGGGCTGGCACTTCAGTCTTGACAACGAAAGTCGGTAATTGAGCGATGCTTGTTATACAACGTATGATCCAGCTTGTATCCCTGGTATAATCCTTGATGATGCGCGAATATGATACAAGCTCCGCGTTACTGGTACTTGGGTACCGTCCCCGCGCGACTGAAGACACGGAGCATGTGAATTTCTCGAAGAGGTACGCTGAAACATAGCATACAAATGGAAGTCTGCTCATGGAAAACAAGAATGGTGCACCAAATACTAATGCCAATGGGCAGTGATTCCACGTCCGCTGGTGTATCGTCTCCAATTTCACAATCCGGAGCAAAGCTCCCTAGCCACGACAATTTCTGTTTCTTGTAAAACAATGGTTAACCACCCCGGCATGTGGCTGACCCTTTGCGCTCATCAAACAAATTGCTTTTGCTCCATGTGCGACAGATCATCTCGAAAACCGGACTGCTGATTCATTATATGCTTCTGTATAACCGTCGCTGGTAAATACGGTGGGTAGCACGAGCTTCGTATTGACTATATCCCTGCAATGTCTCAATATTTTATGCACGGGGAAACAAGCATCTGCAGTGGAAACGTAGTTTGCGAGACTCATTGGGGAAAGTCTTATCGTCATAGAAGGTGAAACAAACACAGCACAATGTCTTGGGCCTTGTTGAGCCGTTCCGTTGGTTTCACTTGTAATTTGTTATTCACTGACTTGTCCCTGTATCAGGTTGTGCTGCCATGGTGATTCATCGGAATGGAATCATCGAGATCTTCACAGTCCTTGTCCGTACCCTAGAATGAGCTCTACTTTACATGCTGTGTCACCATTGTTCCAGAAACGGAGGATATTCGAGTCGGGGGTACACGGATTTAGAAGTAGGAAATGTCTCACTTAAGTCTTGGAGCAGCATAGATATTGACGGCTAAATTTAATAACAATAAAGGGACGGCAATAGTTGACCATGACCATCGTGAAAGAGGAATGATGCTGAATTTGGGTTTCGCATGTTTGGCCGTCCGCAAGCTATGCAAATTTGGTTTTGGGACGTTCCTGGAGCTCCCCGTCCAAGATAATATCAACCTTCTCGTTGTAAAAGCAGACTTGTCGTGCAATTGCTGCGCTCTCGAGAGTTGGGTGGTTATAATACCAGACCAGGTTCTCGAACGTTTTCCCGTCGATGACAATGTTGTAATATTCGGCCTCGCCCTTGTACGGACATTTGGATCTGACAGGGCTTTTCCACAGGACAGTTTGGTCAACAGCAGACAATGGAAGGTAGTAACGAGTCGGCAAGCCTGTCTCCAGGAGATGCATGGATGATGTAGCTTTCGCAACAGTTGTGCCGTTAACTTTGACTTCAATAGGACGCGTGGAGTGAAGTATATCAACTCGCTTGAAGGGATCTTTCGCGTGTACGAAGATTGGTTCATCTTCCTCAAACCACTGATCTGATATCTGTCAGTAAAAAGTCTCATCAAGTCATCTTCGAAAGCTTACCTATACTGCGAAACTCAATCCGCACCATATCCGAAAGTGCCCCAAGAGTGACATCTTGAAAGAAGTGCACAACATTGTCAACCTTTGCCTCCTTGATACTATCATGAGCCGGGATGACGAGTTGGGCTATCGCGGCCCTCTCTTTGAGCTCCACCGAGATGTTCGTCTTATCAACCAGCTTCGCGTTCTTCACATCAACCGCCGGAACATAGATAGTGGGGAAACTGTCATGTTCCCAAACATAGGCTCCGTGAGTAGTATCCACAATAGTGGTATGGTTATGGACGGCCCGTATGCGGCGGGATATCTGCATCGTCTTGCGTGAACCATGCTCGATCAGGCTCTGGGCGAGCTCAACAAAACGGGAGGCACTACCCATGCTGTAATATAAATAAAAAATATTTACTATTCGAGATTTTGCGTTTGTAAATGAAAATTTGATAGTTCAAAAGGATGTTGGGTGAAGATGAGTACCCCGCTCAATGACGCAGACAATATCCGGATGGTGATCTTGATTTATAATCATCACTGCAGGAAGACTAACTCGAATATGAGAATTTCTATGACATTTTACATAGCTACTAATATTATCTGGGTTTGTCAAATATCCTTTGAAGTGTAAACTGTTCCCACTTTGTTGCAAGTGTATTGCTAGCTTTGACTGTAGTGATACTAGTGCTTTCACTTCCTATATCAATCTCTGGTGAGCTGGCCTTAATCATACAGGCAATATTACTTCTCTCACTGGAGCAGTATCAGATGCAGCAGAAATCATAGCCACAAGTAACTTAACTCCTTCTGCAAAGCTTGCCTGTATCTAGACTATAATCCCAAGCATCACTTCCGACTCCAGATAAAACCCAAAGACTCTCAGTGGGGTCATGTTTTGCCTTCACCGCTAACAAATGATCATAAAAGGCTCCATAAAAGTCCTTCTTGAAAGATGGGTTGTAAGGATTTGCTTCGTTCATATACGCTTCAGTATCTGGCGCCCATTCCTGCCAGAGCTTTTCCTTAGAGTCATTCAGCTCACGAGCTCCTTTCGCTAGTGTCTCTGCCGGTGTCAGAGTGGTGTCGAGAGTCAAACTGTAGCTCATTGTATGGAGATAGGTTGATCGCCAAGCTGGTAGAAGCGCGCCTCGCATGCTTCTTGGTGTTTTCGCAGGACCTGGTCCACCTTGCAAGCCGATCACAGCCATACCAGATGCTTCTGGGTCGGAGTTCGTAAGCATTCGCTTGAGATAGCTAATCAGCTTCTTCTGGTCGATTTCGGATGTCTCTGGACGGCCAAGAAGTCGACTGGACGGCATTGAATAAGCTCCGGCCTGGTTTGAGCCTCCAGCATTCAAGGCTTCGAAGAACCCCTTGTAGGTAGGATGGACAGTTGTGTTGGAAGCAACGATAGACAGGATGTCACAGTTATTGCCAGTGAAAGCATGGATCTTGTTGATGGCCATCTGAGTCAACTCTTCGGTGGCTGCCCTTGACTTGTTGAAGGCATAGAACCCCTGGCTGACGCTGACACCGGCTAAGCCAGCATCCATAAGATCAGGAAGTACACGCAATAGCTCTGAGAAAGCGTTCCAGGTCGCTTCGTATGCAGCTGAACTGTTACCACGTGGAGATATGGTGAATCCGGTTTCAATGACACTCGGTGCGGGATAAGCTTTCAGTGCGTATTCAGTAACGATACCGTACTGTCCTGCGCCACCCCCTCGAATGGCCCAGAGCAGGTCCTGATTTTGAGTGTCATCGGCAGTGAGTATGTGACCCTGAGTCGTTACAACTCTCACTTGATATATGTTGTCAGCGGCCAAGCTAAAGGTGCTCGACAACGGACCATGACCACCGCCTTGGATGTGCCCACCCAAGCCAACTGTGGCATCATTACCACTTACAATAACGTGGCCGTGCTTGAGGGCGTGACCAACTGCACCACCATAAGTGAGACCGCTTGCGGCGATAAGCACGGTATCTGTCTTATTAGTCCCAGGCACTATCCAGTTCGGATCGAACTCGACACGTTGCATGTGACGAGTCCAGATGGACAGAGAGTGTGCACCACTAGATCTATGAGAACATTATAAGTAACGGTCTCGAGGTTCGGGGCTATAAGGAATACAAACCTCCCGGATAAGTCATGGCCAGTTCCCTTGACAACGATGCGGATATTTCGCTCTGACGCCCATTTGACAGCGAGAGCGATCTGTTCATCGCTCGTCGCATTTATAACATAGCTCGGATATCCACCTAGATGGCAACCAAGCGTTTTGTTATAACCTGGAGCTCCAGGGGGCAGGCAAGAATTGTTGGCGTATAAAGGGGCCGAAATCGACTTGGGAAGGTTGGCATGGAACGTCGATTGAGTCCAGTTGGCTTCAACGATGTTGCAGTTCAACTTTGCATCAAAAGGATTCGTTTTGTAACAGGAGGATGCAGCAGGGCGTGTTTTGATTAGACTGCCACTGATAGAGTTGTTCAGGGCAGCCCATTCAGCTTCAACAGGCCAAGTCGCATCAAAGGGTGAAAGTTTGCATCTTGGCGGCTCTGTTGAGGAAGCAAGGCCTGCTGAACATAAAAGAAGCGCAAACAAACGCATTATTTCTGTTAAGTTGAGGTAATGTTGAATTCAGTGTCTTGTTTGAGGCCTCCTCTGGTCGCAATCGGCTCTTTTATAGCACTCTCGGCCTCGCTTGGCAAGGTACACGAATTGCCGGGTCTCTCGGACACTACGAAGATGGCTGGCTGCTCCAGCATTTTCGTATATCTGCTCCCCTTTTCGTATTCTAAATCAAGGAAGGGCCTTGCAACTCATACGTGGCATGTGGGTTTCACCAAGCCATGATTATCCACTGCCGGTCTTTTCTTTCCTAGCGCCGTCGGCGAATTATTGTTGTCATGAAGGACACGTCATGGTTTCAATCTACTTTAATTCCGAATATTATTCATTGGGTAGAGTCCGTGGAACTACAGCCGGAGAGGGAGAGAGGGTCCGAGGTTACGGGGTGTCGTAGCCAATCGCTGGTTATTCGGACAGCTAGACCAAATTGCACTCCACCTCTCGGCAACTTTTTCGAGACTGTGTATCAGCTTGCAACTAGCGAAAGTGTCAGTGCGGCAGCCTTCTCTGAGGACATCAGCTATAAGATGGCAGAAACGGATCTTGCACTTCTCTCTTTTTGTTCTTGCCCCAGATACTCTATTTCCGCCCTCCTTTCACAATCATGGGCTTAGTCCAGTTCGAGGATGGTAAGGTCCTCTATTACCCATATACACCTTCGACTGCAGCTGGATACGGTTTCATGGCATGCTTTGTCATTGTAACATGCGTACATATCGTCCGCGTGGTGCAGACCAAAAGGCGGTTTTTCATCCCTATGATTCTTGGTGGTATATGTATGCCTTGCCACGCCATCACGAAGAACGCAACTCTTACTGACCGTCCACTTAGGCGAGACGTTTGGATATTATGGCCGTGCTTGGGTCGGCCAGCTACCCAACTCACCCAGGCCATTCATGTTACAACTCATGCTCATTCTCGTCGCGCCAGTGTTTGTCTGCGCTACTATCTACGTCACGCTGGGGCGATTAAAACACCGTATCCTCGGTCGACCGAATCGAAAATGCAGCATCACAGTGCTTTTTATTCTCACCGATATCGTGGCTTTCTGCTCGCAGATCGGCGGTGGTCTCGTCCAAGTTACTGGCGATCTCAACCTCATGAAGATTGGAGATCATGCTATTCTGGGCGGTCTCGTCTTTCAATTGGTAGTTTTGGCTATTTATCTGGGCCTGGTCTACAGGTTCTGGAGAGAAGCTAAGGGGCAGAATGATATAAATGGTCCTCGATGGCAGCCTTTCACAGCAGCGTTGGCTGGAACGGTGGTAGCAATTTGGATTCGAAATCTGGTCCGCGCAATCGAGTTTATGCAAGGGTTCCATGGTTTCATCAGCGAGAATGAGACCATGCTATATATCTTTGACGCATTTTTGATGTTACTGGTCATGGTAGCCTTTATTCCATTTTACAATAGTAGTAGTATAGTGCCGCAGCACGTCAAGGGAGGATGGGACGCTATCGAGCTGGGTCATTGATAGTGCAACACCAAGGCTGATGTGATTTTTCGAAGTTCTTAGATTCGAATAGGAAAGGTCCTAGATCCAAAAACGGTTCATATTGCCCTTACCACTTCCGTTGGCCATTGAAGAAAGCTAGAATACTCGTGTGCTGTGTACTTATTGCATACAAAAAGAATATGTTCAGCCCAGCCATGTATAAACCAAGCTCTCTTCATAGTATGTGCCAAGGGTGCGTAATAGGCTAGTATCAATAGCGCTATAGAGTCTTTGGTCTGCAGGCAGTCAATGAAGGCATCTTCCATCATGTAAACCCAAATAAGAACACTCTTAAAGTGTAGTGGGCATTTGATAGACCCATCAACATTGCCAAAGGTGGCTTCGTAGATGTAGGCAATGGTTTCTAGAGATCGTACATAATCTTCATTGCGCGGGTGTGATACTGAAACAATGACATTGCGTAGTTTCTCAACCGGGTCAACCCAGTCGACCCGAGCGAAGCCCTCGCAGATGTAGGTTGGGCGGGGGTCATCAGGAGGCGCCTTGCCGCTACCGAGTGCCTCAGTAAGCCCAGAGAACAAGACCTGTTCTTCAAAAAGCTGCCGTATAAGTCTTGTGCCACGGGCTAATGAAAGAGAGCTATGAGGCGAGTTGCCATTGGCTAGACACACAAATAGATCATCAGGCCCCGTGGGACCTGCTGCAAACACACAGAAGCAGACTGTTTTTACGCGGCTGGCCTCGTCCAGGTTTCACCGGGGTAATCGGTGCGGTTGTGAGTGAAGATGCCGGTACGACTGGATGAACATCGTATTGACATTCCAAATTAAACCTGGTGCAGCTGGTGCACGTCGGTTGAAGTTCATCACACTATTCACACGGTCGTAAGTACTTGATGCACTATGCATGGATAACTCTAACCTTGACTTTGCGCCGCTTGCAATTGGAGCAACCATTCTTGGACTTATGATGAAACTTCTTTTTAGACCGTTGATTTGGCAGCATTGTCGAATTGATATGCAACTGCTTGAAGCTATCCAGTCGGCAGAAAGCTGATTTTTCGCATAGACTGAGGTGGTTGCAGCTAACTTATAACCTCGCCACGGCCTTGAATGTTTCCGGAAAGTTCGGTGTCAAGTTTTTTTATCCACAGTTTAAGAGGAGTGGAGCTACTGAGAGCCAACCGGCGATATTTCGTTCAGCTAAACGCTGAACCCCACTGGCCTAGTAGCACCCATTATGCATGTCCTGAGTGCCGATAAACTTGGTCCAGGAGTGGTAGGGTTATCACCCCGGTGCGTGTGCTGGGTTCTAACTAAGCATGTCTAGGCTGTTCATAAGTTTAGTTCTTAAAGCTGCTCATATCCAGGTGCCCCCCTTGGATGCTGACGGTTGCAGAATATCGAAATGTCTGTCTCAAGCTCCCAGGTCTCATTTGAGCAGGGCCTCAGGGAATGCCGAAACCCGTCTTCGCATAACCATCGATGTTTAAACAGCATACGAAAGCCTAGAAACACAGTGCTTGTAGCATCCAGAGGAGTCAGGACGCGGGTATTAACCTCGAATCCACAGCTTCAACACTTCTCGGCCAAGATACCTCGTTTTGCCAGGGACAGCCTGTAATGGAAAGAAGCCTTTGTCCGTGTTATAACTGACAGGCTTGGCTTGCCAAACGTCGACTGATCGGACTGATTAGGTTAGTGGACACAGGTCTTATCCAACCCGAAGATTGGCAACACTCGTTGTCCATTACCTCGCGTTCGAACCTTAACAAGGATAAGCCAAAAATGCCATTATGCACGACTAAGTCAACTCATATCCAGAAGGCTCGCCTATGCATCACTGCTCTAGGTCTTTACATAACTGAAACATGCAAGGGGGGAGGAGTTCATGTCCTGGCCCCTGGTTTCCAGCCTTTGAAGCATCGGTGTGTCTACGATACCTACGATTTTACAGAAACGTTTTTAAGAGGCCGAAATACTATTCTTATCCTGGCTGCAGAGGGTTGGTACGCCGACTCTTCTTCACACCGAGAGGGCGAGTTCGGGGTCGTTCGGGGCCGTTCGGTGCCATGTGACCTTTGGAGGCCGCTCTCAGCAATGACACTGCCCAGTTTCATATACCATCTGATGCGAAGTGATTCTACAGCTTTGGCCCTCTATCTGATTCACTGACTCACGATGAGGAGATCTATGATCCAGGGCGGGTCAACGACATCTTTTGACAATGGCCATTGGGTCAGCGTCCAAGAACTAACCACCACCATCCGCGGCTCTCGTCCCATCAGGCAGTACGCCTGTTTGAAAGTTGATAGAGCTTCAAATCGAGGAGGTCTTCCAGGCGGCTTCGGGCAAGGTTGTAGTTGACTTTGGTCAGAACTTTGCTGGTTGCGCAGGATTACTGTTCGTGGCCCCAGCGGTATCGCTATCATTCTCACATAAGGTACGCTGAGGTACCAAAAAATGGCGAGATAGGAACCAAGCCTTTGAGCACCGCTGATTCAACGGATCACTTCATCCTCAATGGTACTGACCAGTAAGTTTGAGAACCTCAGTTCACATTTAACGGCTTTCGTTATGTTGAGACTCACAACTGGCCCGTGAAGCATACTCCCCTAGAACTACAAGCCGTCACCGATATTGCTTGGAGTCGCAGTACCTTGGTACCGCATATAATTGTGGTATGCTGTCCTCATACTCCGCAATTCATGATCCTAGGAGTTTATGCAGTGAGATTTTAGTCAGTCATAAAAAGAGGCTTTGCTTCAAGTATGATCCTCTATTGAGGCGGAGTCATAAAAGGCAGCCTCGGGGAGCAAGAAAACACCGGATCTTAATCTAAGGTGCTAAAATAAACTTATTAAAGATCCCCTAAACTTAGGCTAAATTTACCTAAATATTTTTATCGCTTAAAGTTAAGGTTTTATGTTTTCTTTCCTCCCCTAGGGCAGACAGGCGGCATGACTCAGCTGACTGCAAACACCTTTGACATGCTACAGCATATCACAACATAAATGAATAAGTATCTCTTGCTTCCATCCTCCTTAATATTTTGAAGTATCATCATTCAATTATTGCAAATCTCAAACACAAAGACAAATACAAAGACTCAACCACCAAAAGCCTTTACTATGACAACCCAAACGAGATTCACCGGCTCTCGCATCAACGTCAAATCCATCGAAACCCCCTCCAGCGCAGAATGGCGAATCCGTTTATCTGGCCCAAACATGAGGAACCTCATGAATGGCCATCGTCCACTGGACATGGACGATAAATGGATGTGCATGACAACCGGGCCTGCGGAGCAAGGATTGATTCGTGTACGCATGTGCAGAAGTTGGTCAAATCATGAAATTATCGCTCTTATCGGGCGCGTCGGAAGTGATGATGAAGCAATGATTGCCGAGGAAGGCGGAGAGATTTTGGCGATTATGTGGCCGACGCCCAAAGAGGACGAGTATGACCCTTTTGATGAAGAGAGTGCGAAAAAGTTTGCTATCGGGTTCTGTCGACATTTTATGAATTGCGAGCTGGATGGTTGATGGGTATATGAGGGTGAATAATGCTTTTTCTGCGAATGTTCAGGTTATTAATGGTGAAATCGCGTTGGGTTTCTTTGGTCGGTATGTAGGATAGCTCATGAAAGAACGCCGATGCTCCAATTTACCAAGATCTTTGCTGTTTCCCCAAGGCCGCCTATTTTCTTGATGAAATAGCGCGTCGCTGCGTTAGCTTAGCTGTCTGCGTCGTGGCCTCAGCGTAACTGACTGCGCGTTCTATCCTCTCATTCAAAATCATCGCGTAGGGTCGCCTCTCGGCGGTGAAGGCATTCGTGCGGATGCAGCTCTGACCTCCAGTCTCTCGGTCGCTCTGCGATGAGTCTCTGCGACCGGGCGGGCTGTTACGGTATACGCTTGTTGATGGGGCTGCTGGACTTGAAACGGTTGGCGATTGTTGATCAGCGGTGCCGAATCCGCAGAACGGTTTGGGAAGAGATCATCAATGGCTTCCATGAGATCCTCGTAGAGGCCTTTGATGAATGGTAAGATCCCGCACATTTTTCTGAGGGTCAAGGGTTTACGAGAGTAAAGTGTCGTGAAAATGTTGACTTTTTTAATAACCCGTGACGGGGAAAAGAATCTGTGCAGAGATCACGTGCATCCGTGTCACAATGAACAAGCTTCGAGGAATAACCTCAACAAAGACACAGACGCATGGGCCGGATGGATTAGGAAAGTAATCTTCTTTTTGGTATCTTGTTATTTTTATATGTGTAGTAAAAGCGATCCGTGGCTCTACATCTTGGGTTTCCTGCCCGACTTCTCGAAATGGCCTGCCTCGCCAGTGCTTCCCTCTCTGCTATCCTGCTCTTGAGCATTCTGACTGTTGGTATTCTTCTCCTTCTCTGTCATGTTCTTGTCTTCGAACGAGCTCGCGTCGCGTTTTGCCGGTGCGGCCTTCAACGAAGCCATGGCTCCGTCTGAATGATCGGCGACTGGTGGATTGTTCTTGTCATGGTTGGGATCGGAGGACACTGGTGTCTTGACCTTTCCCGAGTTCATGCGGAATGAGGTGTATGGGCTTAACAAAGGCTGGTATCGAAGTGCGGATGTGACGGTCGGGATGCGTCTGAAAGAAGAGAGGGTTTGGCGCACGCTGGTCATGATAACGAAGAGCGGAGACGAGTAGACAATGGACTTGCTGGAGATCTGAGAATTTCTGCAAAAGCTTGAGTGACTGATGTTGGAATTTGTGTGTTGAATGATCGAAGAAGAAAAAGGATCGTGGCTGTTTCTTAGGTCGTTGCTGGAGCAAAAGTAATGACGACATTTCGGAAGCCAACATATCGTCAATCATGACAATGGTTGATGTCATTGATACATCAATTGACTTGCCCTCGAGGTTCCACAAAATCCCAACGCGAACTCCATTGCCCGTGATCAGTCTCGATTCTCGACTTGTCCTGGGTTTTGCTTCTCAAATACCAATGGAACTTCTCCTCTCAATGCTCTCCAATGATTAGTTGCCCTCATCAGCTCGGGACATCCTTCGACAGTCCATCCCCATCTTTCCAGAAACCGAGGCGTCACCTCCCAGCTCTCCATACGATGCGGCTCTCCCCAGACAATCAAGCCACGCCGATCTGAAGCATAATCGCCAGGTTTGCCTCTCGACACAAGTCGCCGTCCGCTTGGCCCAGTGCCCTCTCCATATTTGTTGAACATGATGTCGTCCAGTAGATCTCCCATTATGTCCGTGACAAGTAGCCGATGATTGAACTGATCATGGTAAGTGATAAGATTGTCTCTCATCTTTGGAAACGGAATGAAATCGATCCAGGTTGCGTGTACCGTTGTTGCCTGCAGGGCTGTAGGACGAAGATGAGGCGGCACATTTAGGCCTGTCTCGACACAAATCGCATCGCGCTTCAAGCCAACCATTACATCCAGTTTCTCAGCCCGACCCTCTTCCAGTACAAGATGATCCGTCACTTGTGACATGGTTACTTTGTTCTGAAAAAGCCCTCGGAAAGCATTGTAGTTTATGAGATACAGAAGATGGTCCGAGAGAGGAGACGCCCCACCCTTCAATGCCCTTAGACGTTGATGGATGTTGAGCTGCTGGCTGTATAATTCAACATCTGCGGTGCTCAGCGTGCCCTTGTATATAGTGGTAAGAAACCATCTCTGGTCTTGCTTAGTGACGGAGTATCCCTCGTTGTCGGCTCCGGCCTCGAGATCGAATTCATCTACCCTCCAGAGCTTGACTCCAAATGTGGACCTTTGCTGCTTGGCCCGGGTTTTGGCTGTGTCGTCATTGCTCAGGCGATTTCCTGCTTGCAAAAGTTAAAGATGGCCAAGCTACCCTCCAAGATAAGAAGTATTGTAATCAGAACTGTCCATCAACTACTTACGGCGAGCTCGTTGGTTGATCCTGTTCTGCAGCTTACGCCGCTGCTTTCTCTCCGCATCTTCCATAATCGATGGAATTCGTGACAAGCCTTGCTGAACTCCAGAAGTATGATGAGTCCAAAGACCAGCGGGCTATAGCGAAAGTAGTAAAAATGTAAGCTTTGATGGAAAACCTGGTCGAATGGGGGTTTGTGACAGATAAAGTCTCCATGCGAGCTGACGTGCCGAAATATGTCGCGCTAATACGAATCGAGATAAAAAGTCATCCTCGCATGATATGATCTGCTAAATCCGATCGCGAATATTCCTCGAGCCCTTGCTACACGTTTCCATTTAGTGCCAATGATGCGCCACTGACAATAACTCCGTCCAAGCGACCAGCAGCACGCATGGTATACCTTGAGGAATCCTTCGGTGATCATTCTCTTTTGGGTCATAATGTCATCAGGATTTGAAGAGCGACATAGCATGGGGGTTTAGGTAATAGTTTTTGGGCTGCTTCCTGAGCTGCGACAATGGACTATAAACTCAGGAGAAGCTGCAATATTCTACCAAAGTCTCTTCAATTAAATTAAACATTCCATTTCAACGCAATAAACCTGCTTCTCAAATTTCAATTTATACAGCTTTAACATGTCTCGTTACGCCTCTCTCTACATCAACCCCCAAGGCCCAGGTGACAACCGGCCAACTGCTATGCAGGTAGTGCAGGATGAGCAAATGCAGAACCAACTCGTTGGAAAGGCAGCAGTCATCACTGGCGTTTCATCCGGTATCGGCATAGAAACCGCACGGGCGCTTGCTGCTACAGGCATTAAGCTCTTCCTGACTGCCCGAAACCTTGATAAAGCCAAGGAAGCTCTCGCTGACTTCTGGAACCCGGATCAGATGAAGCTTGTGCAACTTGAGCTGAGCTCCATGGAAAGTGTTAGAGCTGCCGCAAAGAACATACTTTCAAAGACCGACGAGCTCAGTATCTTCATCGCCAATGCTGGTGTCATGGCCGTCCCAGAGCTCACGACTACTGCCGATGGCTTTGAAGAGCAGTTCGCTACGAATCACTTATCTCACTTCCTCTTATTTGAGCTCCTCAAGCCTAGCCTTCTCAAAGCGTCAACTGAGAAATTCCAGTCTCGGGTCGTTGTTGTCTCAGCTACTGCTCATCGCATGCAAGGCATACCCGTTTCGAACGACTACAACTATGAGACCAGTGGTGCCTCGGCTTATACGCCATGGGAAGCATACGCTCGCTCCAAAACCGCCAATACCTACATGGCCAATGAGATTGAACGCCAATATGGCTACAGGGGCATCCATGCGACTAGTGTTGCCCCAGGACTGGTTGCCTCGAACATTGGTCGTCATATTCCTCAGGAAGTGATGGCAGGGGTTATTGGTGACAAGATGCATGAGGTTCAAAGCCTCGAGCAAGCGGCTGCAAGTACCTTGGTTGCTGCCGTCGGCAAAGAATGGGAAGGAAGAGGAGGTTTTTACATCACAAACTGTAGTGCTGCGGAACGGGGAGAAGATGATGGTGCTTCGACTTCCTACACATATGTTTCTCACACTTACAGTCCCGAGGATGAGCAGAGACTTTGGAATGACTCACTCAAGATGGTAGAGAAGTGGAACAACTCTAGCACCGAGCACATTTGAGATGGGTTTGCGGATCAGCTGTATACATACAGGTCACCAACCAGCTCTACGTTTACCTAATTTCAATTTATATTCCGCTCACAACTTCACAACTTATCATACGGACACATATAGTGGACTAATTATCGCATTCAGGA
Organism: Fusarium subglutinans; assembly: GCF_013396075.1. Lineage (NCBI taxonomy): Eukaryota > Fungi > Ascomycota > Sordariomycetes > Hypocreales > Nectriaceae > Fusarium > Fusarium subglutinans. The sequence goes on from NW_023502381.1 coordinate 36,231, forward strand.
TTTCACACAATTAATCAGGTGTTCTTAGCTCCAGTCACGTTATGTTCCAGCATTAAAATGGCTGTAGTATGGAATAGGTTTAAGAAAGGTGATGTTGAAAATTGGAAAAAGATTTCCATAGGACAGCCTCATATCCAGCTCTTTTGTGCAAAAGCAAAGGACATCATCGACCTCCATGTTTGCTACTATGTGAGGACCCAATGCTTCAAACATCGGTGAAAGATTTGAAGGCAGTCAGTAAAAAGGTTCCAAAAATTCCTATACCGGGCGCACCCAGTATAGAGAAGGGGATGGCTTGATTGAAGGAATAGGCAGCAAAATTCCTCTCTCAGCTTATTGCTTCACAGAGCAGGAAAAGACCCATGCACTAGGGTGTATAAAGAAGAAGAAAAGGAAAATTAAAGAAGGGGGGCAAGGGCGAGAATTTATACTCGTTCTCTTTAAGCCAACTTGACAAGGTTCAGGCAGTTATTCAGTCCAAAGAAAGTATATGAGTGTGGCGGAAGGTTATACGTCTTTCAGAGCATTCCCAGAGGCCAGATACTGATGCTTTCGCCTGTTAAGTTTCGCAGTCTAAAGTCTATTTCTCCAGCCTTCGGGTCTTTCCATAGCATCCACTCGTGTGCAATGCTGCCTGGAGACTGATCACTATTGGAGAGCTTATTGGTGGTAAGGTTGTGGACTTGTGTAGGCAAACATATTTCTTTCAAGTGTATATGAAGGCTATAAAATGTCTTAAAACTTGTCATGGGGATGTTCTCCATGCGCTAATGGGGCATTATGTGAAAGTGCTCTCAACCCAGGAGCGTTCTCTCTCGAGAAACTCTTTGAAGGTTGTCAGAGGGATTCTCCAGCCCCGAACTTCTCCTATATCGACCTTGTTTCCCAACCCTCTCGTCATCAACTGTATAGCAACAAAGATATCCTCATTCTTCTTCACCGCGATCTCATCATCAGTCATATAAACAGCTTTCAAAGGCTTTCCGCTTGCTTCGCCCAGCTGTTGCATGATCTCATCAGGCGAGAGCTTCTCGCTTGCAATTTCGATGGTCTGCTGATTGAAGCGGTTTGGCTCATGGAAAGCCGCCACTGCGAACTTTGCAAGGTCCTCGACGTCCATGACTGGTAGCTCTTCCTCGGGCGTGTAAGCAGTTGACCACGTGTTGCTAGCTACGAGGCCAGAGCACATGATATTGACTTTAGGCGCCAGAAAGTTACACATGAAAAAGCCCCCTCGAAGAATTGTCCACTCCTCGAAGCCAGCGTCTTTGACCAGATTTTCGACTTCTTTCTTCCAGCCGTGGGCGCGTCCAACAAGGTGTTCTGGGTCATGGTATTTGTCTTTTTCCATGTCTTTGATAGCCATACCGCTGGAGTAGATCATGTGTTTGACGCCAGCTGCCTTCGCTATGTTGATTATACGCTTCGCTGCCGGTACCTCTGAAGTGAGCGTGGTGATGTTTGGTACCAGATTCATGAATATGTGTGTGCATCCGCTGATGACCTCTCCGAGAACTGCTTCGTTGTCCCAGTCGCCAGGGGTAATTTCAGCACCTTGGTCTTGGAGTCTCTTTGCAGCGGGAGAGTCCATGTTGCGAGCCGTAGTACGTACGGTCCAGCCTATCTCAAGTAGTCGTCTTGCAACTGCGGATCCTTGGGAACCGGTAGCACCGGTGACGAAAACGACATTATGTGACATTGTGTGAATCGTGGAAATGACCTCCTGGATTGGAGTCACCATGAATGTATTTTAGTCGCTTGTATGAGCTACTTTGAAGTTCAATAGCCTTGGCCATGTGGGTTTATATACTACATATGGGTCGTTGCTATGCTATATTGAAGTGCGGAGTTGCGGACTTTCGTTGTCCTACTCCTACAATAGTCCTTGACCCTCAAAACATTCTATTCGTGCTAGGGCCGTGGTATCCATTATAGTCTGGCCATGAAGGATTCAGATGCATCCGCTTTAGATAATCATGTACGCGGGAACCAATAGCATCACGGGACGGCCGTCGTGTTGTTCCGTGTCTGATTAATGTGAGGAGCAACTCCGCGAAGGTTTTGCTTTGATTTGTCACGACAACGGCGGGCCCCGTGCGACATATCACAGCGCGAGGCAGAGCCAGACATATAGAGGTCCTTCTATCCATAGAATTCAGATAACATAAGTTCTATCTACACGTGTCTGGCCTTCTTCAGTGCATGACAAATCTGGGCTTGTTCGTTACTTTTCTTCTCATTCATCGACTTTTCCGCAAACAGGTCTCATGATGTCATCAAGTGTTTGCACTACTCTTGAGGCTTTTGTCCACATATGACATATCTGTGTTTGTGTTAGTTGTCTTTCCCTATGGTCGAGGTTCATAACTCACATGGGCCAATATGCGTGGATGGAAGGGTCCTTGAGATCCTTTCTAACATCAGTCAGGAAAACATCCAACTGAGGTTTTGACCAGCCCAGGACTCTAGTGAAGAGAGCACTGCTGATCCCGTCAAGACCACTAGAAATATTCTCGAGGGTCCAAGAACCTAAATCACCGTCAGTTGTATTCTTAGATGGCACCAGGAGGTATTCGTTTACCTAATTCTTTATACTTTTGATCCTTAGGCCAACGGTTTTGTGGCCATTTAAAAACCTGCTGTGTGACGTTCTGGAAGCCAGCAGCCTCCATCTGTGTTTTGTAGGTCATTGTTTCACCAAAGGGTCGACCCATCTTTTCTGTGGCTTCAAGTAAGAGTTTTGACCACTGATATAGAGCCGTTTCAGGAGTCATGGTGCCATCATCAGAGGTTGGGGGAAGGATATCCACCACCTCCATCCAGCCACCTGGATTTAGATTGGTGAAACTTTGTCCGAAGAACCGTGGCCAGTTGGCAAGCGAGACCGTCATAAACCTGGTATAGATATAATCGAATGGCTCGGAGAATGTCCAGTCTTCCTCCACGTCATCAATCTGAAACTCGACGTTAGGCGGCACGAATGCGGGCTGGATTGGGCTCAAGTCAACGCCGACGACAGTCGCTTCAGGATGATCATCACCAAAGTCAATTGCCCAGCACCCTGTACCTGTGCCGATGTCTAATACCCGTTTTACAGGTCTCTCGCCGTCTTCAAAGATGGGCGCAAGGTATAGCTGGTTGTCAAAAGTGAGGAGACAGAGTGCATGCTGAAGATCTAGGCGGTCTTGCTCTGAATTATCGTTTGGGCCGACGTAGATGCCGTCTTTGAAAGCATGATATGATCTGCCATTTTCAATTCTGAATTTGTAAATGCTAGAGGCGATCGAAGCTGTGGAGCTCCCAGTATCGTTGTCGCCCAGGGCTGAGTCATTGTCAGCAATGTTCCCCTCATCTGCTTCGAGTTGACCAGCGGGCTCTAGTGGCGCTGTCTGTTCGTGGGGTGATGATTCCTTTGCGGAAGGGGATTTTGACGTTGGAGGTGACCCTGCCATGCTTGCAAACTTTATATGATAACTTGAGCAAAGTTCAGCGGGGGTTGTACAGGGAAGAGTGTCTTTCGGAGGTGAGATATTTTGACAGCTGGCGTATGCGAAAAAGAAAGGCTGGCGTCAGCATGAGGGGAAACCCGGTTAGGAAGCCGTATGCACAACCCTGCAGTAACGTCGGATACGGGGAAACCGGCCACCCCCAGAAACCGGCCACCCTCAACAAAACACCAAGAACAAGATAGCATTAGGAACTTAATTAATTAACTACTACTACATTTTTCTAATTAAATAAAATTTATATTAGTAAATATTTAAATAAAACTAAGCATAAAGATCCTTAAATTTAATTTTTTAGATATAATATAATATTCTTCTTAGCTATATAATGCGTAATAATCGCATCTTCCCAAATAGCGGGTTATAGTTATTCCGGGTCTTAGTATT
>NW_023502382.1:0-40003 GCF_013396075.1 Fusarium subglutinans
ATTTATTAAGAAATACTAATATATAAAAAAAGCTTGACCTAAAAAAAGTTTTATAAAAATATATATATTAGTATAATTAAGGCTAAGAAAAAGGTTAGACTAAAAGAAGGTTTAGGGTAATTAAAAGGTAGTAATAGAGTTAAGTTTATAAGTTAATTATAAGGTTAGAAAATATACTTTGGGTTTAATATAATAGCTAATTTAGTACTATAGAACTTCGCTGGAGGCAGTTTGCATTTTAAAATAAACACTAGCTATAAAGGCTTGAGAACCAACAGACACTTTGCAGACGGCTGAAACTTGTATGCAGCTGGTTCGTATAACGAGCTTGTATAGGTAGATTAAATAACAGTTTGATTGTGCACGGTTAATAAAGCGGCTGGCGACTGTCGGTTCTGTCGGGTCGCTTTCATCCACTTTATGAGGAGAATGACAAGCAGGGAGGTGCAAAGTGTGTTTGTTTGGATTGTTTCTTCCCTAAGTAAACTGCTGGCGTTAGCAAGATCCCAGTGCGGCAGACACACATTGACCACGTACCAGCCCTCAGGACTCAGAACAAACTCGTGATTCAACGTGCCGGCATTGAGTATCGCAATATCAATGCCGTTCGTTCGCCGCACGAGCTCGTCAACGAAGGAAATGCACGACGAATACCGGGTTAGATCCAACTCCATCATCTCGATCACGACCTGTCCACTCCCGGCAGCCCTTGCAGCAGTCTCGATCTGCTGCCTGGCTGTTTCGGCTCTAGGTTTATTGCGGTAGGTGATTATTACTTTAGCAGCTCCGAGGGTCGCAAAGTGTTTCGCGGTAGCCAGACTGAGGCCACTCGTCCCGCCGGTGACGAGGACAGTTTGACCGTCGAAGGTGCCGCTTGGAGGCAGTGGCTCAGGGTTCCATTTCGCCTTGATTTCACGGAGGAGATCAGCCATCCTAGCAAACAAAGATTAGGTCTAGATGATGCGAGAGATTGTGTGGCTTGGCTGTCGGCTTGTGTAGGGCGCTATGAGTTCTGTTGCTTTGGGTTGACGCGTGGTGAAAAAGAAGTAGGATCGGTAAGTATCGAAAAAGTCCAGGCTGAGGTGTGAGATGTGCCATGACCTTAAAGATGCTTGGCAGGGCCTTGTCGAAGCGGCATGCTGTCGGCGGGCGGGAATGGGTCTGTTCCGGGCTTGTGCTAGTGCGGTAGGGGGACGTAGCAATGCTAGCAAGCCGTGTAGCTGATGACAAATCTTGTTCAAGAGGTATCAACAAGTATTCAATGCATTTTACAGATCTCGGGTGCCACGACGATCCCGAAGTTTGGATATCCATGTGATTCTGGGCTGATGTTCATGCATATCTATGTGCCCAGTATAGCTCATTGGCAACAAGGCCAGCGTCGAGATCCCGGCTAAGACAAGGGCACGAAATTTAGTTGGTGCTAATGCACAAACCGCCAGGACTACAGGGCTATTGCCGTTAAATCCGAATTTGTATACATAACTCCGTGGCAGGCTTGATAATCGCGTCTCCGAGTTGGCATAGGTTGGTTTGCCTGAAACGGCAGAGGCAAGAATAATGGTAACAGTTTCTATATGCGAGTTTTGATGTGATTTTAACAGCAGAGAGTCGATCCACAATAATGTATGGATGTCATATTCATCATTCGATTCATCGTATATGTAGTTATAAGCCGTTCATCACAATTCACAACCACGATCGATCCATCCATCCATCCCATCAGCTACCCAAAAAAATTCCCTTGGAGACGATATGCTTGCGCTTCAGAGTCCATTTCCAAGAATAGTTTCTTGTCTCTCTCTTATTATTTTAGCACTTCTGAGGCTTTAATTTTCTCTTTCTGTAGGATGGCGGTGATACTAGCCTCATCTAAACCAGATTTTCGGAGGTCATCCTCAAGCCGCTTCTGATATTCTTTTTCCCTGGCCTCCATGTCTGTGTTTTCTTTAGCGGTAAACTCCCTTTCTTGTTTCTTATTGCGCTGAGGCGACCACTTCTCAGACTTTGTGCCTGAAGTTGCTGCCAGGATTAGTAAATAGCTAATGGCAGACACTAAGGACTTACTGTCGGTATACCGGTAGGTCATCTCTAGTGAATTGAATGGCAACAGAGGAGGAGAAGATGGAGATGGAGGAGTACCCCTTTCACGACTGGTGGTCCTAACATGTATACGCCGGGAGTCGCCAGGAGAAAGTGGAAGAGGAGGAGGCGATGGATTTCGCTCCCCAGGTTGCGACATCTATATAGGTGTTAGCTATGGGTTTCATACAGTGATCATAAATAACTTGAACTCACGGAATTTCCAAAGGTCCTGTAGTCGTTATGAACACGCTCCACATGGTCCTGGAGGTTCCCTAGGCGAGGAAATCCATTTCCGGGAACAGCTCGCTCGCATCCACTGTAGAGACACAGGAAATTCATATCTTTAACGTCACGGTAGGCCAGCGGTGCCCTGGTCTGTTGCATGCCTTTCTTGCGCACCCACTCATACTGAGGCTCAACCCTCTGATCTGGCGTCTCCTTCAGTAGAGACTCGACCCGTTTCTCGCGGATGATTTTAGTGTGCTTCCACAAACGGTCTTGTTCCCACTCGGGAACCCACCGTTCCACTAAGACGTACTCAGGGTCTGTGTCAAAGTCGAAGTTGACACCGAACTCCCGCAATGTCTCGAGAGATAGATGCTTGCGAGCAAAGCGAGTATAGACCGGCCGATCTTTCTGCGGAACTGTTCCGGTTTCGTCGGAGGGATCATTAGGCTCTTGTTCCTTAGACCCGATCGGTGCTTCGTCAACGCTCTTCGCGTACTCCTCAAGCCCGGCCATGATTTCCTCGTTAACCTTCTTCTCTAGCTCTATCGCATCTTTGGCCTTCTTACTCTCTTTCGAGCATGGCCTTAGCTCTGGCCGCTATGGCCTCGATTTCAGCCTTTGGTGGCTCTACTGTAGGCTGACCAGCAAAAGCAGTAGAGGCGGCTGGTGGCATGGGAGTATCGGCATCTGGCATCTCGCCAAAATTGACGTCGTTTCCACCATCATGCACCACAATCCTAGTATTAGGATCGCTTAGTTCCGCTTGTTTATTCACCTCGTCTGTGTCTGATTCCTCATGGTATTTGGAAGAAGTCTCACTGTTGTCGTCAACCGCAATACCGCCCAGATCCGATGCTTCGTCGTTCTGGTCGCCACTCTCGACGTCTTCCTCCAGCTCCTTGTCTCCAATCCTAGGAAGTGCGTGCAGGGCCAGCTGCTCGAGATGCCGCCCAACATGCTTGATATATGACTTCAAGCCCGAAATATCTCGTCTGCAAAGAGGGCATTCTTTAGTCACATCCTTTGAGACAGATACCCTGCCGCGGGCTACGACAATACTGAGCTGCTCTACACTCGCGCTTGGTAGGTGCTGATGGCGAATGTGATCCCTGAGTTCAACCGCAGACGGTAAGGTACTTCCGCATTTCAATGGACATGACCATGTGCGCCAGTGATACTGAGACACGTGAAGTTGCCACCGATGTCGTCGATCAAAGTCCGTATTTGATTCAGCACACCTTGAGAAAAGGCAAGTGTACGGTCGGAGGTCTCCAAAGACGTGACGTCTGTCGGGAGTGTTAGATACAAGCAGACTGGTGACAAAGCGATACTAACTTCCATGATCCTCGTGTACTAGCTGATATCATCCTATAACAGAATGGACATTCAAAGACACCCTTGTCTGCCTCGGGCGGTCTTGGAGGGACCCTTAGTGGAGGAGCAGGCTTCATCTCTCCATCTTCCAGCATCAAATAGCCAGCCGAGGTAGCATAGGACGTCTCAGACATGGCCATATTGGATCGACTGTCTTCATCAATCACACTAGATTCCTTGAGGTGTTCCGGAATTGAGGATGCTACAGTATGGGGCACAACCTCTGTCCGATTTGTATCTTTCTGCGTCTCTTGATCCAAACCTGCCGCCAACTTGGCATGGTGTGCCTCTCGGTACTTGAAGAACTGGCGCCGACGGGTGATGAACTTGCCCAGAACATCGGACAAGCCCTGGCTGATCTCTGGGAACTTCTCTTGGACGTAACGGACGTCGTGTGCCTCGTAGAAAGATACATCCTCGTCAGGGCCCGCTCCAAGCTTTCGGAATCTCTCATGTGGTGCTGGGTTCGCGATAGCGAGAGAGAGACGTAAAAGGCAGTCGATGGCCTCTGCGATATCGGTGCAGAGTGTTGACAATCTCGTTTCTGGTGAGATACTGTCATCATCATCCAGATCGGAGTCGGTGAGGCTATCTTCGCTGTCTGGATCTGAGCCCTCAGGAAGAGACTCCGGCTTATCCTTCGCATCTTCACTGCCCTTAGAAGTGCCCTTTTCAGGAATGAGGAGTCCGGTATCCTCTAGGGACTCCGATATGTCGCGCAGAAGATAGAGGACCTGCTCTTGTATATGAGGTGCCTCTCTCAACCGATGATCGAGCGATACCGGGCCACTCTGATGGGCTGCTAAGTTCCCAGCCCACATCTTGAAGCGGATGTTCTCATTATCCAAGGTTAGTAGCAGCTCGCGTAGACCGTTGGACTCGACTTGCTCAATCTGAGAATCGATTTCATGATAGAACGATGTTGAAACAGTCCGGAAAAGCTTGAGGACGTTTCGGACGTTGTGCGCAATCGGCATTCGCTCCTGGTTGCTGTCCATGTCGGCTAGGGGCCATGAGCAAGGTCAGGCGGCCGAAAGAGATGTTTCCTGAAGAGCGACTGTTCCTAAGTGAGTGTCGTTGCGCTATGTTGCGCTATGTTGCGATCAGCCTTTGAATGCGCGATAAAGACCCGACATGAGGTCAGCACCACCAAGTTCAGTTGATATCTGATCAGGCTCGCATACATTGCCATTCTGAGCTACGTGCGGGGTCACTTGAAAGCGGCTCGATTATTGGGCTACGGATATGCAGGTCGTGAGATGGCCGCTCCGTCAGCCTCAGTAACCGCTCATGGGACTCTTGACTCCGCTCCCCTTGTTAACGGCGCTCTAAAGCGACAGGAACAAAGCAGGGATAGATTTTCACACAATGTCCGGCTTCGAAATTGCAGGAATAGTCCTGGGAACGCTTCCTCTCGTCGTCACAGCCCTAGAGGCCTATAGCAACTTCCTGCGCGACTGGGGCAAAGCTCCGGCGGAGCTGAGAAGCCTTAACCGACAATTATCCACTGAACGAGTGAGACTGTGCAACGTCTGTGAGCAGCTCATCAGCGATGTTGTATCGCAGCGAGATATTGAGCCGATGCTGCAAGATCCATTCGGACCCCTCTGGCAGGCTAAGGAGACCAACGACAGAATTCGTCGGAGGTTATGGGACTCATACAGCCCGTTTGAAGATACGGTCAAGGAAGTCGAAGACGCCCTACAGAGTGTGATGATGAGGCTGAGAATTGACGTATCAGCCGATGGGACAGTAAGAAACCCTGTTCCCTGAATGAGCTACTACTGACTGACATCATACAGGTCCAGTGGATTGAACGTAAACGCGTCACCCGCGATTCCAAGAAGCTGCTTTACCGTTTGAACCGAAAGGACTACCAAGAATCTCTGAAAACCATCTCCAAAGGCATCACAAGTCTTGAGGGTCTCACTCAGCAGAGTGTTGGCCTTGAGCCCAGGCGCCGTAAGCAGTCTCGATGCAAGGCCTTCAAGGTCTTGCGGGACCTCTCAGCGAGTTTCTATCGAGCTCTGTGCTCTAGTATTCTTTGCAACGACTCTCACGATGTTAGTCTTGAATTAGCGACGCGGTTTTTCGATCTTGGACATGAATGGGATGATGAGAAGATCATCCAGGATGCTCAGTTCAGACTGGCCATCTCTTTCCAAGTTGCCAAAGGCCCAACGAGCAAGATGTTCTGGGATGAGGTTGACATTAAGGCTATATCCGTATCAATGACCGGGTCGTCCACGCCCTGCGTTTTGACTCCAAAGAAGAAGAGTTCGAAGCGCGTCTCCTTTGGCATTGATAGGGCTTTATCTCGTTTAAATTTCACGGAACCTGCTACCGAAGTCAGGTCCAATGTCAAGACAGCCATGGCTATTATGACTCGGCCTGCTACCGACATTGCATTCATGAAGTGTCCTGAAGAAGGCAGCGTCATGCCAACAATAAGGCCTCTGGATCTTTGCCTGGCTCTGAAGATGGCCCACGAGGAGAGACCGGCCTGCTACGGCCACTTGATTGACAAGGAATGCAGCCACCGTCACTTCCAAGTATACCCACTAGGAACAGCAATTAATAGCGATGGTTTGTTAATAGTGACTCTCGAAGATGTCCTTGAGGGCAAGTAAGGCCTTCGACCACTAATATCGTTGGCGGAGAAGGTCAGATTGGCACTCGTCATCGCCTCCAGCGTGCTCCAGCTCAGCAAAACGCCCTGGCTTCCTGAGGCTCTGACACGAGAGAATGTACACTTCTTTAGACGCGGGAACACACTGTCGTACGAACATCCTTTCCTACAAAGGAGCCTACCGGAGTCTTCATTTAATCGCCTCGACGAGACGGCGGACAGCAAGGGCTATTCTTTATCGAGCAACCCGACACTATTTTCACTTGGCATGCTGTTGCTGGAGATTATTCTTGGTTCTTCACTTAAACAGCAGCGAGTGCCAGACGAGAAACGCCTTGATGGGGATTATGACAGTCTGATCCAGGACCTGACTATTGCGAATCGGATGCTAGAGCAGAGAGTAGCATTGATTAGCCCAGCGTATAAGGCGGTGATTGAACGTTGTATAGGATGCACAGATTCTAAAAGCCTCGAAGAGGATGACTTTCGACAGACTGTGTATAATGGCGTTGTCATGGAGCTGGAAGCAATCTGGGACGATATAAAGCTTGGAATATAAGTACTTTAAAGTTTTTATTGCTACAAAATCCACTTTACGATATTGATCCGTAGGCACTTAACGGACTGGCCGGACGGGCTTATGTTAGTAGATACTGGTAGCATTAAGTATCCATGGCGGAAGCTAATCTAGCTTTCCACTAAATGTTGGTGAAATTGTTCACCTTAGGCCCAAAAGAATAAATAAAGGACATCCCCTCTATTGCAGTTGCAGCAGTACTATAAAAACGAGCTCCATTCTATACCTCCATACTAAGGTACTACTATGACCTGAATATCTTCCAAGTTCGCTTTCAAGTAATTAATCTATTTCCCAAATAATGAAGAACGCAAAGGCTTGTTTACAATACCGAACAGCAAAGAGGAAACGCCGATTATTATCTGGAAAAATGCCTGTTTCGCGTGCCAGCTACGAAGTAAGCTATGTTCTCTAACTGAACTTGGCAAAGTGTCGAGCACGACGCAGCTGGCGCCTCAACCAAGAGCTACGATAACGTCACCTGAAACGAATATCGACGATATCATATCGCCTCAAGTGCAATGGCAATTGGTCGACTACTACATGGTCTTTATTCACAATCGGCCCCAAAGCATATTTCATCAGCCAACTCTGACAGATCCACTTGAGCGAAAGGAAACTGATCCGGGCTTGCTGCTGGCAATATGCAGTTTGGCACGCCGCTTTTCTGATGACCCAGCCGTCAGGGATCTTGAAGATTGCTTGACCAGCGCCTCCAAAATGAGGTTACAAGCAAGCTTGGAACAATACAGACTTGTCTCCTCGTTGTAAATATTTGCTCTGCTAACCTGAACCCATAAGATATAAAGATATATAAAAGCTAATATATAAATTAAGTCCTTCTGTATTATAAATGTACTATATAAACTCCGATTCCAATATCTACCTGATACCTCATTCTATATACCATCCTAACAAGGCTTGTATTATTCCTCTAGTTTAACCCAAGAGTAAGGGGCAAAAAAAAGGCACTGCAGATCTGGATAGCAAGCGGAATTATAGCTACCATAGCAGTTGAGTGCGGGCCAGGAGTGATGGTGTATCCCCAAGGTGCGCCGACAGCAAAGTAGATCATCATAGCAGCAATGAGGACACAGATGATCCAGGTGTACTTAAAGCTTGCAATCATCTTATCAAGCCCGATAAAGAAACCACTCGGTCCAGGTTCCTTAGCGGTTGAAGCCCACTCAATGTTAATGCTGCATGCATGACAGATCAAGGCTTTGGCACAGTTCAAGCTAATACCACCAAAGTAAATGATCAGGAATGGCAGCCATTTTATAGCTTCAAGTAACGCTTTCCAAAAAACCTCTTCCTTTAGCTGATGGCGAACCATACTGAAGGCGATAGAACCTAGACCATTGAAGACCACGACAAGGGACAGCCAGATACCCCATGAAGGCATATACAAGTGATCGAGCTTGTCTGGGAAGAGTCCAATGATGATATAATTGGCAGTCGTCAGGAAGAGACCAGAGGCAATGGCGTAGTCTAATAATGTCAGTACGCGTATATAAGAGAATAAGGCTATGGCTTTACTTACAGGTAAAGATGTATGCAGTAATAGTAACCTTGCTTGTGATGGGGATGTTGCTCCAGAGGAAGCGAAGGTACAGCCTTGTGACAGGACCTTTGTAGAACCATTGATAGAAGGGATGGAAGACAAGCTCATTGCAGCCATACGCGTATTTCTCCCAGCGAGTTAACTCATCATAGAGCGTAAGGGAGACGCCCTCCTTGAAGCCGCCGTTATGATAAGTCGCAAGACGAACGATCATACCCTTCATCTGGATGCGGAGACTGATGTCAAAGTCTTCAGACACATGAGAATCTGACCACCATTTGACTTGGTCATTGTCTGTTGGATCGGTGAAGGCAATGTCTTGAAGGGCCTTCCAACGGAGAAAGGCATTGTGACCGACGAAGGGAGAGACGTCGCCAGAACCAACACCATACTTGATAGCAGTGTATACGACGTTGGTGAAGTAGGTGACTATAAGCGTTAGCGGATGGAGACCAGGTTTATCAAATGGAACTTACTGCCGTTCTCGAAAGTGTTGTGAACAACCTGCATGACGCCGGATCCATGCTGAAGAATGGCAACCTCGGGACTCTCATGCATCTCCAAGGCACCGTAGTAGAGGCAGTCGACAGGGACACGTGTATCGCAGTCAATGAGCAAAATCAATTCGCCGATACGAATGTTGCCCTCAGCCCCTGCAAAAGTTAGTCGGATGTCATGGGGGAAAAGGGCGCTGCCACTTACAAGTGCGACCATTATCCTCGGCAAGCATGTTGGCCAAGGCACGGTCGTAAAGGAGGTTATCATCGTCAACAGTCAGATCAGCTTCGGTGCATCCACGCTGGTCACATTCTAGCTGAGTCAAACGAGCCATCTCATCCTCGACGCGGTTGGAGAACGCAAGGCCGTAGTTCATGTTACTGGCCTTCTTGAACTTGCCGCGACGTTGGAAGCCAATCTTGTTGGAGAGCTCTTGAGGTGTCATCTCGGATTCGGGCTTCTCAACGTTCTCAGTGCTTGACTCTTTGCTCCGGCGGAACCATGAGCCCTTCTTTGGTGACTTGGCATTGGGCAAACGGGCAGTGTAACCAATACCGTTCTCACGATAATAAGCCTTGCGAGCTTGGGCAAGATCATCCTGGATGAGCTGCATACCATCATCATTGATGAAGACAGAGGCCGTGCCACCCTTCTGTTCGTAGTACTCAATGGCAGCCATGACACTGATCATCGTGGGCACAATGACACCCTTCAGACCCTCCTTGTAGACAGGCATCTGAACGGTGATGTGAGGCAGCTCATAGTCGCGATGACGCTTGGGGTTGGGCTTGGTAGCAGAATGGAAGCGAGAGTTCTTCAGACAGACACTAACGGGAAGGAAGAGCTGGAACAGACTGGTGACGAGAACAAGGAAAAAGAAGAGGGAAAAGAGAGTCAGAGGAGGGACCGTGGAGACGAGGGCAAAGCGAGTCATGTCTCCGTCCCAGTAGTACTCGTTCAGGAGCTGTTTAGTGTCAACAGAGTAATAGAGAGTGAGGACATTCTTGCTCATACCTTGGTGACACCTAGTGACTGAGTAACGACAACAAGCATAATAGCAACAGTGACCTTGAAGGCATGCATCTTGAGCTTGGGCCGAGGAGCAGCAGCTCTCTCGACGTCGTCCTCATCGTCTTCATTCTCCTCGAGGGCAACGGCACGTTGGAAGATCTCATTTTTCTCATCGAGACCACCGCGAACGTAGGGAGGTGTTGGTGCAACGCTGGAGCTGCGCTGGGTCGAGGTCGATCGAGTGGGAATTTCTTTATCAAGCCGGTCGTCAGAGGGGGTTCGTGTCTGCGTGACGTGGTTTAGTATCGGCCATTTGTATGGAGAAATAATAAGAGATGGGTACTCACAATGTCGAAGAGTTCCTGTTGGACATGATCGGCGACATTGATGATAGCCTTGGGATCCTGAGACCAAACGAGAACGATCCGTTCCTCATGGGCGATGCATGCACGTGAGTAGTGAGACAGTTCGGCAGTGACACCCGCCAAATTGGGGACGATGGGGATGCGGGCTCCAGTTGCATCTGAGACAAGGGATCTTTGGGTTGGGGGGATGGACTTGATGATGTTGGACAGTGTCTCAGATGAGATGGACATACATGCTTCAACAGCAAGCTTTGAGATGGCGCCTTGAAGATCTGGATCAACATCTGCGGGCTGGAAGACATAGCCTTCCTCCGATTTGATGGCGACGCCAGTAAGTGAGACACCGTTGGCGACAGTTCTTTCGACAGGTTCATCGAACCAGCCAAGAAGTGTTGCACGTCGAGAAGCATACTTGGCGACCTGCCGTGGTCAGTACCAGTCAATGTGACTTGAAACAGTCGAGCATACCATAGAAGGATCTGCGATATCACAGTCTCCCATAAGGGAGTGACGTGAAGGAGCAATAGAAGCAGGCCGTGATCTAGTGGTATTACGCTTGAGATCCGACGTAGTGCGTCTGCCTCTGGGAGGAGATGAGACACTGTAAGGGGTTGTGTTGCCCGTCCGGTCAGGGGTTACAGTGCTCGAAGTGGGCCCTGAGGCAGACTGAAGAGCAGCCAGTGTCGCCTGGTCAAACATGTTGTCTCGGACGGTACTGTCCTCACGAAACTTGGAAGAAAGAGGCCAGCCCATGATCAGTTAAGCAAGATAAAAAAGGAGATCACTTGTCAATGACAGGGGAATGTTGGTGGCGGAGATTGAAATATGGGTTATATAGGAGCATCGAGTCAATCTCGCCATCAACGGAGGATTTTCAGCTTGGACGGGATCCATGCTTGTTGTGATTGTATCTAAGAATACGATTATCACCGTAGGCTATTGAAGTCTCGAACAAGCGAATAATTTCAGGTGAACTTGAGGACTAACATCCTTTCACTTTGTCGGAGACTTGTTGAGTACAGCGGCAGTTGAGGCCTCATCGCTAAGCGGCCGCTCAATAGACCGTGCAACGTCGTTATCATCACAGATTACATTATCAGGGCCTGAGATGGCGACTAATCTAGTGATTCGAGTCAAAGTCAGCCCTGCCTGGATCCTATTAGATGCAGGTGACGGCAACGGACTGGGACCTTATCACAGGCTACTATTAGAGAGAAGCACAATGGCCATTATTGATGCAGAAGCAATGTACAACAATCAAGCAACAGGGGTAGTGTCCAGGGGACGAGCGAGGCCAGTCCATTCGGGTACAAGATTCCTGGTCGGGACAACATCTGCATGAATTGTTATTCTTCCGAATAAACAGACATACCAAGGAGACAGTGCTCTATGGCTTTTACTAGTTTCATATAGCCTCATCGTAGAGGTTGTTAACATACTACGTTCCAGGTTGTAACTCGGGGCTCGGTTAATAATGTTAGTCTGAAAAATAATCATGTATTATTATACGTCCGCCATGCCGTAAATTAATTACTTGGTCAAATTCGGGCCTTGTGAAACGGTCTACAATGCTACTGTAATTGCGTGGTAAGTTTGTTTGTTACGCTCATCTGCTACTTCACGGAGATATAATGAGACAATCTCATCTATTAAGTGTAATTGAGCCTTAACGACAGGACCCACCGTTGAGTCGTATGATACTTACTGAGTTATTGAACGCCACCAACGGCTCGAGTGACGCTCGTTGCAATGATAGGCTAGACCCTTGACGTCTTTTGTGGAACTTGATAACGTACCGCCGTGCCATGTCTGAGCGGAGATAAGGGAATTCGCTTTGATAGGTGTTGGTGGCTTTGGCTAACGCATTGACAACGATGGTGGCTTGAGATAAAGCATAATAATACACCATTTGCTACAACCCCAGGTTATATCGGAAAACTTTCCGTGCCTGCGGATCTGAACGTTTTGTGGCGCTTTTGAGAGGGAACATTCTAAGGGGACTAGGGGCCTGGATTGAAATTGTTCGTAATGTTGATCCCTGCCTGATGCATGGTAGTCCGTAACAGATTATAGCTGCTCATATCGTCACCCTGATTGACCGAGATAACCGAAAAGCGCCCTGACCATTAACCGCAAAGAGTTTAATGTGCTCTTTTTTGGGGTAGATAGATAGAGGATGTTTCATTATCAGGTTGAACTGGGCGGTCACGTCCACGGTCACGTCCAATTTGAGCTTCGATATCAGCCTTATTAGCTCCAATCTAGGCCTGTTCAATCTCTGGTAGCGATGCGCGGGCACTCACTATGGAAAGTTCAAACTCAATCTCCTCACTCCGTAAAGGGCTGAATGCTAGGAGGTCCCGGTGAGTCTAAGCCCTGTCGTGCACTTTGGCTCGGACCTAGCAGCATTCGGACCGCTAAGAACATGGTTCAATAGTTCAAAAAAACGTGGCTGGCTGATCCTCTGGACTCGTCTAGTAGTGTACGCTAGTAGCGTGTTTCCGGCTGGAACAATCTCGAGGCACAACTGACGATAAGGTTCGGCTCTTAGGCAATATTTTACGACAATCCAATGTTACCACTCTGCTGGAGCCTGGAAGCATGAACTTTGTTGAGAAGTCTCGATGAGATCCCCACAGACCTAGACAAAATATTGAAGCCGAGGCTGAGGCTGACTACTGGGGTCACTCGCGGTAGGCGATGGTGAAATACTGTTGGGACGTATAACTTGAACAATCTTATTACATTTATTCATGAGACCGACCCTCCTAAAATTCCCGCACCTTGCCCTAACCCCTGAGCCATCATCCCCAAGTGCTATACTATGTCGGCACCTGTTCAAACGCAGCCTGAGGAGCCAACGTTCGCCGCCCCCACTGGGCCTGCAGAACCCGCTGCCTCGGGTGCCTCTACCCCAAATCCTACTTTTAGAAGTCAAGTCTCATGGTATCATGCTCGAGGGCGGTCATCCGCTTCAACACTTGATGAAGGTCGGTGATCATTACCAGTCGATGGCAATCAGTAGTCAGTACTGACAACAATAACAGAGAGAGTTAACCGGCGCTTTAAGAGTTCTCGTCTTATCGGAGAGTATGTCAAACGCATACTTGAGCCTAGGAGTGTTCTGCTAACTTGCCTAGGTACGAGAAGCCATGGCTAAAAGATTGGAAGCGAGAGGTCAATTGGGACAGCATCATCTTCTATTCAGGCTTTGCTATTGCTCTGTGTAAGGTCACCATTGCATTATACCAATGCCAGTCACTAACATATCACAGGCATCTCTGCCTTTATCGCCTGGAACACTGTTCGAGTCATCCCTCATAATGAGTACTGCCTCATCATGGACGACCAGTTCCAGAAGCTAGACACAGACATCTGGAGTCACGAAGTTCAAATGAATGGATTTGGGTTTGTTCTGCTGCTCGATCACTGTAATGCCATCGCTAACCATCATCCACAGTACTGGATCCTTCGACTGGACTACCACCGACGACTCCAATGCCTACGTCGACGAGAAAGGTCTTCACATTGTCCCAACCCTGACCCTTGAGACAACCAAGATTACCGAGAACCAGATGCTGGACAAGTTTGTCGTCAACCTTACACGCGACGGGACTTGCACATCCATCGATCAACGTCTCTCCAACCTCACCTACAACAATCCTTGTTGGGCGCGTAGTAATGCGACCAGCCGTGCCATGATCAATCCAGTGCGTTCTGCGCGCCTTACAACCTCGGGCAAGAAGACCATTAAATATGGCCGCATCGAGGTTGAAGCAAAGCTCCCTTCTGGCGACTGGATGTGGCCAGCTATCTGGATGATGCCCCAAGACAACGTCTATGGAGAGTGGCCTCGCAGCGGTGAGATTGATATCATGGAGTCTCGTGGTAACGATGCTGAGACATACCCCTTGGGAAACAACATCGTGAGCTCTGCCATGCACTGGGGAACATTATATGACACAGATGCCTTCCGACTTAGCAAGGGCGAGTGGGGCTCCAAGCGTACTAAGTATTCAGATAACTTCCATACATTCGGTCTCGAATGGAATGAGAAGTACCTCTTCACTTGGCTGGACGGAAGACTCCGCGTAAGTGCATCGCCCCATTCTCGAAGCTCGTTCGTGCCAACTTACTGACAGCATCTCAAATCTGACAGCAAATTGTATTCTTTGACTTCACTAAGAACAAGAATATGTGGGACTATGGCAAGTTTGCCGGTATCACAGTTAACAAGACTGTCCACCGAGACACTTGGAGTTGGACTGGACGCAAAAACACTCCGTTTGATCAGCCATTTTACCTTATTCTTAACGTCGCTGTTGGAGGCACTAATGGCTGGTTCCCGTAAGTTTACTTCCCCTAACCTTGCAACACTACCGAGTGCTAAAATTTACTGCAGTGACAAGCTGGGCCAGAAGCCGTGGTCGGACGAGAGCTCAGCGCCAATGCGTGACTTTTGGGACGCTAAGGATACCTGGCTGCCGAGCTGGGGCGATCAGAAAGACCGCGGCATGATTGTCCGATCGGTCAAAATGTGGCAAGAAGGAGCTTGTCCAATTAAGAATTAGTTTCATTCTTCACACGTACAAACATTAACAGTTAGGTGCTTTAGATAGAAGGTGCTTTAGATGGATTGGCTTTATAACACACTTTAGTGGGCAGGTAGAGAGGTAGAGACCTTAGATGCAACAGTTTGGAACTGAGTCTTTTAAATAATTTGTTATAGATGGGATTTAATTTATAATTACATTAACTCAAGATTCACTCGTCTATGAACAGGCAGTTTGAGAATGAACAGTTATCTTGCTCAGTGCAGGCACTCCACGACCCAGAAACAAGTCGTGTCCTGTGGAGTAATTGTCCCTCGTTATCATATGTTGACTGAATCAAAAGGCCAAAAAACACTCATGAGTCATTAAACAACATGGTCATCTTTACGATGCGATGTGACGTTCTGTTGGCGCTAATTTTGTTCTGTCAAAGCAATAGCAGACTATTGATTTTTAGCTTTCAATACTTCCTTCTAGAGTAGGGGCCTCGCTTGGACGTTTGCTCTACCGGCTTATCTTGAATGATTGTCCCAAATGGCCGAGGCTAAGAGCCGTTGGGTTACTTGGCACTAATTTAGCTAAGACAAAGTGCTTATTAAGTACGGTACTTGTGAATTAAGAGAAGCTTTATAGTATAAAGATAAATCTTATTTTTAAAAGAAAAGGAAAATAAAAGTAAGTAAAGGATTTCTAAACTTTAAGTTTTTATAGAATTAAGTTATTATATTTATTTATATATATTATTAGTAATTTCTTTAATTGCTACTATCTTTAAATTATTATGCTTATTACTTTTTGCTTTAACTCTTGTACACGCTCCTGTTATCCATTTAGTATACTTGCCCCTGCTCTAACTGTTAAGGTAGCTGCACAAGCCAGCTATACTCCCTGCCATTATCTGCCTGTCGTTATCAACAGGCTACCGAAAGCCTAAACTTGAGACTGTATTATATACTAACCACATTCTAATATTGCCTGTACTACCTCTATATAAGGCATCCTAAACCAGAAGCTTCATTGCTACACTATCGGGCTCTAATATTAACGAGGCTTAGCTTGGCATCAGAAAACAATATTTTTCTGCAAATAAATATCTGTCATTTTTAACTACAAACAACAAGGCCACGATTTGGTTTTCAATAACTCCTGTCTGTTGGCTATACAGGCTATCACATAAGTATACAGCTATACACGAATAAACCAAGTACTTTGTACGCCAGTAGGCCTTGTGGAGCCTTGGCAGCTGAACAGACATGATAACACCGGAGCACTACTGCACTACTAGCCGAGTACCCGTCATTCGACGCTTTGCCAACAGTCAACTCAGCCCATTTATTACAGCTGAGCAATCAAAACAAGCAAGCATCTTTTCTCAGCAAGCCACAATCAATCAAACATGACTCAAGCGGGATTTCCAGCTTCCAGCCCAGTAGGTAGAAGCGGTAAATCACTGGCCCTAAGTCCTTAACGCGTTCTGGCCCTTTTATATACGGTAAAGCTTCTGAAGCTATCAGCAGCTTTTAGGGGCTAATTCTGATCCTCAACTGAACCTGAATCTTATTTCATACCCAACTGAGTCACCTTCCAGTGCTGCAGGGCCTAGACCACCAAGGACATGCAGCTTCATAGAGGTCATGACCGTCATGCCCTTCTTGGTTCTGGATGCTACGTAAAGCTATTGGCAGCCCCCATAAACTATTGAGACTTCTCACGCCAGTCTGTAGTCAGCTTATGCTCAGCTTTCCAGGGTTGTTGAGTGCAAACTGGACAGTGCCAGCCCCATTCAAGTGTATTTGTCTCTTTTCGGCACAAATGGCTTGCGCAGCAGCAAAGCTTTGGAATGCCTCCGTAAACTATTAACGCCTCTCGCGTATATTGGAATTAAATGATGTTCAGCTTGATCTTTATTCAATCTAGAACGTTGAAGCTGAGATCTATGATGTCTATAAAGTGTAGTATATGCCCTATGCAGAGATAAGGATCATCATCAGAAATACCTCATCGGTCTTTATCTCCAGCCCAACCACCCTCCTCTTATATCCATACATGCATAATCACGCCAACTTAGCAATAATGATCGCCAGTACAATCGTTCTCTTCTGCGCTGCTGCAGCCGCTGTTGCCATTCCGGCCCAGTCCTTGGTACGCTGCCCATCACTCGTCACCCCGTAACCTCACGCTAACACTGCACCCCAGGATTCCGACATTCTTCGGGCTCGTGCTGTGGTTGCCTCCACTGATGGTATCTGTGGTGCCTTCAACGGATCTGCCAGCTGTGCAGGCACCGGCTTCGGGAACTGCTGCTCCCAGTTCGGTTACTGTGGAAAGTCCGATCTTCACTGCGGTACAGGCTGCCAGACTGGCTTTGGATCCTGTGGGGTCCAGCCAGGTCCTAACTTTAAGGATCTCGGATGCTTCGCTGACAGTACCTCGGCTCGTATTCTGCCCACTTTGATCAGCCACGCCGGAAACACCCCCATCAAGTGTAAGGCTGCTTGTGCCGACGGTGGCTTTGCCTACGCTGGTCTTGAGTTCGGTAGCCAGTGCTGGTGTGGATCTGCTCCCCAGCAGAACCTTGTCCAGTCCCAGGACTGCACCATTGCTTGCCCCGGTGACAGCACTCTGACTTGCGGTGGAAGTAATGCCATTGAGCTCTTTGCTACTGTTCCTACTTGGTTGAACCTTGGCTGCTACTCTGATGCCACTCTTTCACGCACTCTCAGTACCTCCCTCAACATTGCTGGCAACACCAACAAGAAGTGCCAGGATGCTTGTGCTGCTGCTGGTTACAGGTATGCCGGTACTGAATTTGGCAACCAGTGCTTCTGCGGTAACACTATCGACAACTCTGGTGCCCCTATTGCCGCCTCCACTTGCAGCAAGGCCTGTGCTGGAGACTCCACCGCTACCTGTGGTGGACCTAACGCTCTTAGCTTGTTCTACCTCCTGTAAGCTAGTTATACATCAGCTCGGGTTCCACAACAAGAAACAATCAGACGTCGCTTGTAATAATACTTATTTTCTTGTGGATATAACTTCATGTACTGACGGCATCTGTCTACTGTATGGTTGAATTGAGCCAAGATACATTTTAATTGACTACCTCTTGATATGAATTAACGCCCGAATGGTCCACGAAGTCGAAGTTCTCTCCTCGCGGTCGTCTGCTTGCGGTCCCTAATTATTCTCCATACTCTGATCCTTCTTCTGACATGGCATGACGGTAGACTTACAGTGCGGTGTAGGTTGACGAATGGCTTATCTGCAGGTTTCAACGGTCGAAAACATGCTGGGGGCCAAAGCCTCTTTTAGCCTCCTATAACCTTATCACAGTCTGGGACTCTCGCTTCGCTGACACGTTAAATGCAGCTCTCGCGTGGACTCCAGCGTCTGTCTTGACTAGAGATTCTGATTGATTGATGCTTAAAGCTTATGATGCCTCCACGAGACATATCAAACCAACACACTGATTGCAGATTCTAAATAGATAATATCTTACAAGACATTATAATGATAGTACGCAATACACTAGCTTAAATTCCGCCCGAATTCCTCAAATGTTATAGTTGCCTGGGCGCAGGACCTAGCTTTGAGGTTAACAAGAAGCTCTTTGCTTTGACAGGGGAGCTGCCCTACTTCGTTGCTGTCACGCGCCTCGTCATCGCCCGCGTGACAGGTAGCACGAAACAGAGAGATAAACAAGTTCAACGATCTGGGAAGCGTCTGGTCAATGTCAAGCATGTAGTCTGCTTGAAGGTTTCCTCTTTGTAAAAAGTTTAGCCGCCCTTTTGTTAGGATATTTATTTTAACTGGATCGCATTAAATACATTTGCTGACCTCCGTCAGCATCGTGCACTCCTTCAAACCTACCATCGGGTCGGATCCACTTGTTCCTTATGCTCAAGTACATGTACTACTCATAGCCTAGGAGGAACATGGCATTAGGGACGTGGACGGCGAGATACGTAATCTCGTGCGCCCTATTCGAGCAAAACGTAAATGGAGTCTTATTAGCTACCTGAGCTTAGTCTAGGGTAACTGCCCTGCACAACGTGATCTGACCTAATTCTATTCAAGCAAGACTATACCAGCGTTGTCTTCTTCCACGTCCCAACCAGTAGTTTATCGCGTGTAAGACTTGATAGAGAGATCTCTAGCTTCATTAGAGATAAATCCTTCCCATTAGAGTCTTTTATAATTATTTACTATGCCAGCCATTATAGTCCTAATGCACAGGGATAGGTTAAGTAAAAAGCCTTTAAGCAGGGTAGACTAATAATATCTTAGTATATAACCTAATAGTTACTTTCCTTAATAAAGATAATTAGGCTTAAAGTATATAAAGTATATATAAAAGAAAATACTTAATATAAATATAATAGCCCTTATACTTATTAACTTTTATTAACATTACTATAAAGTATATTAATAGCTTAGTAAAGATTATAACTTTATAAGCTTTTATAGTATTATTAAAGTAAATAGTATAAAAATTTTTATAATTTTTATTTACTTTAGCTATAGTACTTATATATATATTACCTTATTTTTCATAGGTTGACCCGCGTACACTCTACGCTCGCACCCTGCAGCTGAGCAACAAATCTCTTCTCATCATTTACGAGATTTACTCCCCGGAAGATCCACTCTCTCTTCCAATCTTCCGCTCCACAGATGGTGGCGCGATTAGGAAAGAGCACTCGCGATTCACAGACCAGGTCAACGGCTGGGCCGTGGCGTATCAGCCTATCTTATATTCACTCCCTTAAGACTTTGGCGGGTATCCGGCTGGGACTATCCTCGCCGTGGGCACGTCGCTTCCCAGCAACAAGAGTCATGCGTACATTGATATATATGCCAGTGCAGACGGTGCCACAACGTTTAAATTTCTTAGTTACATTGCCTATAGACCGGGTTCAGAGACCGTTCTTAACGGCAATAAGGCTATATAGGAAGCCTTTTTACTTATGTAGAAAGGCAAATTGATCCTCTACTACTCTGATCAACGCGACCTACGCTACGGCCAGAAACTGGTCTACATCACAACAACTGATCTGAGACACTGGACCCCCATTGTGAATGATGTCGCTATGAACTACTACGACGGACGTCCCGGTATGACCACGGTTGTACACATACCCACCAACGATAATTACATCATGACATTCGAAAGCTGCGGTGCACCCGTGAACAACTGCCAGGTTCACGACATTGTCTCCAAGGACCCGACAAAGTCCTTCGGCAAGCCTATCCAACCAATCGTATCCAACGACACAGCGGCGGTGATTCCCTGCGGCTCACCCTTCGTCATCTGGGCTCCCCTCAAGACTGGTAGTGAAGACGGAGCGCTTATTGCGAACGGCAACTCTGATAGCGACGTTTATATCAACAACTACAGAGCACTTCCGGGTACCTGGAAGAGACTAGAGAGTCAACATCAACCAGAAGAACGGTTATAGTCGAGATCTCCGAGTTATCAAGGATAACCGTGGAAACTTAAAGTGGCTCGTTGCAACCGAAGGCAACTTTGGCGACCCTGACACTAATGCTTTGATCGTTGGCGTTGTTAATATTCCCCATTAGGTACCTTTATATAAATTGTCTTGACCTTTAACACCTCGTGCAATGGCAGGATCTATCAGATCTTGTACTTAATTCTTTATTAAAAAGTTAAATATCTCTATAGCCAATACGCAAGGTATAGCCAATAGAATCTCATATAATAAAAATAACACAGTATAATGCTTATTTTTTAGCATATCATAATATATGGCATTATACACTACGCTAAAGAACACAATAACCTTAATGTTAAGTCTCAAGGTCATACAGCTGCTGCCTTGAACCTTATATCTAGCTCAGACCTCTGGCTGAGAACTTCCATTCAGGTGTGAGGAGCTTGATGTAAGCATCAGCAGTGGAGGGGTCTATCAACTCAAAATAACACTCTTATCAAATCAGTTCAGGCAGTATACCAGCTGCCTAACACAATTGCCCAAGAGCTTCCATTCACTACATAGAACTTAACATCTATTTCTTAGATAGTGACATCTCGGGTTATATTTATTTACAATTCTATGGCATCCTTTGCATAAGACACACTACTTTATCATCTTATCTTTTGACTTACACATAATCAACTTCTGTGATATTGATTGTTTCTACTTGAGCATGGCGTCCTTGGAAATATGTGATAATGGCGAGTGATTATGGTAATAGACAAATCAAAGAAAAGGCCTATATGTTTCCAAATGAAGCAATAGAGTTCTCAGTTGGGTAGTTTAAGAAAGTTGCCCTTTGGCTGGAATTGACACAGTTAATGGTATGGATCACGAGGTGATACAAGGATACAGAGCTATCATGTAGTAAACGGGCTAAATCACTGATATTGTCTCTAATGGAGTGTCGCATAACTGGCGATCCTCTTTTTTACATAGCTAAATGATCCTCATCACCATACAGCCCTGAAGCAATTGAAAATATTATATGAAGTAGAGTTACATAGCTTTAATTCTCAATACTGAAAATTCTACCAACGCAGACTAAGCCTTCACACGATCAAGCCCCCAGACCCAACTACAATCCTCGGCCGAGATGCAACTAGTGCAATGTAACACAGCTAATCTCGTACAGTCTCAACCTCCACGCCCTCCTTCTCCAGCTTAGCTTCTTCGACCCTGGCATCCAAGTCACTCGTGCGCTTCTGCGAGGTCCCAGGCACAAACCAAGAGGTACTTGAGAACAAGATATTCATCTCCTCAAGCGGCAGCAATTTCGTCTCTGGCATGAATGCCCAGAAGAAGATGGCATTCGTAAAATTGCATACCACAAATACCAGGAAGTACCTCCAACCGATGTTCTTAATAGCTGGGGCCGTAACCTGTCCAATCATAGTATTGAAAGCAAACGAGGTCATGACACCAATGGAGATACCCTTGGAACGTGTCTTGGTGTCAAATACCTCGGCCGGAATGATCCAAGAGAGGGAGCCACAGGTAAAAGAGAAGCTGACTTGATAGCACCAGTTGATGACGATGAAAAGCCAGCCAAGTGAGTTCTGCAACGACGGAGAAGCGTTGGGGAAACTAGCTTGAGCTGCAGTGACGATGATGAAGCAAATACAGTTGATACCGTTGCCGATGATCAACGGCCAGCGACGACCAATCTTGTCGATGAAAAGCACAGTGCAGAGCTGAGCAAGAACAGAGAGTACGTTGCTAATAGCCTGATACTTTAATGAACTTTGAGTATTGATGCCCATGGCTTTGTAGATATCGGGAGTGAAGTACTGGATGGCTGATACACCAGTCATCTGGACGGAGGCCTGCAGGGCAGTGACAAGAAAGAGGCGGCGGAAGCTCGCGCGGTCGGTAAATAATTCCCGGTAGCCCTTTGCTGCGAGCTCGTGCTCGTGGGCAATGGCAGATTGAATCTGGAGATACTCGGCCTGGACCCAAGGATCGTTCTCATTCCCGTTGGTGTGAAGCTTGGCTAAGGTCTTGAGGCCTTCTTCTTCTCTGCCGTGATCGATTAACCAACGAGGTGACTCTGGGAAGAGTAGAATCATGAGGGCGAGGATGCCAGCGGGGACGATTTGAAGGCCAAGAGGGATACGCCACTGTTCGCTGGTGGCAAAATGCAAGTTGGTTCCGTATACAGTCCATGCTAGGTACAGTCAGTGATGCGGTATCTAATATGGATGATTTTTGACTTACTTGCTACGACGGCTCCAATACCAAGCATCAATTGCTGCAGGCCAGTGACGCGGCCTCTGATAGAAGGATGCGCGATCTCGGCTTGGTACATTGGCACGATCATGACCAGAATACCGACGCCAAGCCCGGCAACAGCTCGACCAGCATAGAAGAAGGACAAGCTGTGGCCAGCTGCTTGCAAGGCACCACCAACGCAGAAGATGATAGCACCGATCATGATTGCGAGTCTTCGGCCCAACCAATCACCCATGGGGCCAGCCGCGAAAGCCCCGAAGAAGCCTCCACCCGTGAAGAGGGACACAACGGCGCCGCTAACAAGTCAGCAGAAGGACAGACATTGGGTCGACAAGAATACCGTACCTTTCATTTGCGCTGGGGTGGAAAGCCGAGACGAAGGAAGTCGAAGCAATACTACCTCCAATGACACCAAGATCGTAACTATCGATGTCAGCTAGTCCGTGAAATCATTTGGTTTTATGCGATTTACCCGTAGTTGAAGGATCCGAGCGAGGCGAAAACGCCGACGAGAAACTGGTAGGTCTTGGGAGCAATCATGGTGGATGATGCGTTTCTTGGCTATGATTTAGGGTCATGGGGGGAGGACTGAAGCTTTTATAGATAATCATCACAGGCGCGATAAATAAGGAGTCGAGTGTGTAGTATGCGTATGTAAAAATGCGGGGCTGGACTAATCCGCAAGCTAGTTACTTGGTCATTGGCTCGCCTATACAGGTACGGTAAATCGCTGTCAGGTGCCAGGTCATTATTCCTTCACCTGACGATAAGATGAGGGGAAAGCCCGGGTCCATAAAGCACAAACGGGTTCATTCCCCGTGGAGAAATTTGTGGCGTGCCTTAGTCTGGGGAGTCTTCAGGGCGCTTAATCTCAACGACCTCACTATACTCCATATTGATGCGCTGTGGGGAGCAGTCTGCGGAATTCTGACCACTCCGAAGCTCGTTATCCCGGCGACCTCTAGTGTGAGCGAGAACATGCGCAGCAATGAGAAGCTGAGGCTCTCACGCTACTTGAATTCTAGCCAGACCTTTTTCGGCTCTGGTCAGCCGTTCACATGCCACTCCGCACCGATCATATCCGGGGTAAAGTCTGGGGTCGACAGTCTTCGCGGTATTATTGCCCCGAAAAAGTCACTAGTTCTTCCTTCCAGATAACAGTGAAAATCTGATTTAAATACTGTCGTTTATAGGATTGCTTAATATTTGAAGAAGAGTAAATACTTGACAGGAACTAGGGCTGGGCTGCTCTCACAGCTCTCTACTCAGCACCCCCCCAACCGGCCTGCTGAATTCGTTTGCGGTCAATCCGACTCTCCATAACCCCAGCCTCACAGTTGCTACGCCTGGTAACAACGGGCTTATGCCTCTGACTTATATAGGAGTAACATCAACCCAGAAACGAGTGTCGTCAGTCTTGTAAGTAGACTTTGAATCGATTTGCTTTTGGATCCACTCAACGGACTCACGGTAGAATCGGATGTCTTCCGTGTTGGGGTTTGATAAGCCGGTGGCGCCGTTACGGTGCCCGGCAAACCACTTATCGTAACCGTACTGTTCCTGGCAATCCCAACGAGAGGCAACATCAGCGTAGATATCGGAGCTATGAGTGAAAAGAGCAGTCGGTGAGCGAGTACGCGTGACAAATGTCTACTCCATCAGAGCTTACTTGAGCTTAGCACAGTTATTCCACTGACTTACGGCCTGTCCTACAAATCCAGCTCGCTTGGCGCAGACACGAAGAATTCCCCAGTTGACCTTGAAAACGCCAAAGTTGGCCGCATCGAGGGTCTTGCCGCCGCCTATGGAAATTTGAGTCTTAATTTGCCAGCTGGTAGATGTATCTCTACAGCGGGGTTTACTCACCATACTTGTAGTTAGTTTACATGTGTTCATCCTCAAGCATGGCAATAGCCAAATCAAGAGTGTTGCCACCAGCATTCAAGATAGCTTGCTTGCGGATACCGAGGCCAGAAACAGGGTAACTGCCACGGTCACCGGGAGCTGCGACAGAAGCAGAGACGAGGGAAATGATAGCGAGGAGGCTTGTGATCTGCATTTTGGCAAAGGCGTCGGGATTGAGGGGATGATCTGGATAGATAGTTTTGTATCGTGCTTGAATCGGAGGACTTGCTATAGAGTGACGAACAGTAAGACAGCTAGGTGGATGTTTTATATATTCATTTCAATAATAACATAAAGAAGAAATCGATTTATATTAATGGAAGCATGTGATGTCCCGCCTCATCCGGACTCGAATTGGAAGGACATTTACGCGTCTGTGGAGTGCGATGTAGAGATGCAACCTGAAACACGTAATATATACAAGACTCAAAGGAGGATCATAGGATCTGACCATAATTTGTAAGGAACAGCCCCATCGGACCGACAATAGAGCTTAAAGCAAATTGATCCACCAACCATCAGACCGACAAGCATTCGAAGAGCCGTCGAAACTATTACAAATTTAAAGTCGAGCGGCACCATGGTAAGTAAACCTCCCGGTTGGTGCACCATATGGAGGCGAACAAAATCTCTCTATGCCTCTTTGGGAACGGGAACTCAGTGTCTGAATTAATTTCTAGCCTGTTTAGGAACGGAAGTAAACTCTTTGCCAAGAACTGGATTGAAGTCTCTATCTCTGTCGCATCGAGTATCTTCCGTTCACAGGATCAGGCAAAATTTGTTCTCGGGTATGGCATTAGACTCAGATTTGTATGACTTTCCGTTGCTGCAGGTTGAGTGTTCTACTTTTGGATCCCCGGGGGAGAACAAGCTCCGTGGCGATGGGAAGCGATATCATCTCTTTAACATACCCGAGGCGAAATTGAACAACCTCGGGAATAATCATCCCGCCTTGAGATTGACACTTAGTCCTCTCTGCTGGTTTAAGCTCTCGGCCATGTTGAATGATCTATGTCGTTGTTGGTGAGCTATGACCTTGTTATCTTAACTAGTTCGTTATTGATCTATAGTTTCTTGGAATTCATTATCTCTGTTCGCAGCCTAAAGCTTAACCTTATAGGTGGCAGTCATCCTCATCGATCTATAGTTTCGACCTAACATGTTAAAGAGATGTGTCAAGCTGCCTTGGTCGCTTTTCAGGTTATCGAAGGGTTCACTTTATAAATGTACTAGCCAGATAGTGACAAATTAAGAGGACTATAGAAGCTCACTCCATATGCCAGAATTCAAGCCGCCCTGGCAAGTTCTACTTGTTACGTTGTAACTAGAGGATTCACACTGAAGTAGCTCGTCCAAGATGGCCCATGTAGAATCAAAGTCGAGTTCTTGGAGAGAATCCAGGGACATCCCTGTGCCCAAAATCCGCTCGTTATCATCCAAAGACCTATATACTTGCTTTTCCGGGGCATCTCGCTCGCCAGTGTGTATATGTGTTCCGAATTGAGGACCGTTGATTCCAGGTTCAAATCCTGGAAGGCGACTTTCCAATAGTGCCAATATTCTAATGACGTGAGATGCTGCAGGAGATTGTAGCTTGTATTGGTCAAATACTCGCATGCACTGCGACCACGAGGCTTGGATCGATTCCTTGTCAACATCTGCACTCAACATTGGGTAGAGACGAGCAGCAGCTAGTACCACAACGCAGGCAAACGCATCTACTCTGCTGTTAGCAAGTCCAATGCAGCATTACATGCTAAGTCCCCTTTTACAATGTATTTTGTGGGAAATGGATGTCCAGTAGGAGGTGCCCATGTTCTCATACATATGTGCTACCAGTTCTTGTGTTGTTGAAATACAAAGCGTGCATGCTTTCAGGGCCAGGTGCCAGTGAAGACTATCTTGACTGTTGAGCATGTTTCTGGCACTGGCTTCGTTAGAAACCTGAGCCACTAGAAGTACAACTGGCCTGAGGAGAAAAATGCGGATGTATAGTAATCTGATGCCACCCCAGGTTAGCTAAACGATACAAAGGCAGGACTGGGATTGAAGAAGAAAGTGGCATAGGTACCTGGAGTGCAAGATTCGAGAGCCCAGAGCAACTCCAGATTCGTCAGTACAAGGCGAATGCATATTGCTGTCAGAAGTTTCAAGGAAAGGCGGGAGTGTCTCTTGAAACTTGATTAACTTCCTATGATAACCCATTACAAGTTGTAACTCTCTCCTATCGAGGAGTCTCTGTTATCGCTGTAGGGACTGGGTTTTTTGTTGACATAAAATTCAACCAAGATCTGATGCAGTATGTCAAACAAGTTGCAGAAATAAATGAAACTGCCCATCTGTGGATAGGCATCCAATGGTTGAAAGCCTTGACCGGTTTCCGACAGATGTTCATCATTGATCATCTCAGGTTTCGGAACACTCGACGAGTCCAAAACCATCGGTGGCCGGCCGAAAGTACAGGCGAGCTGGCTGTTGTGGGCAAGCTTTGTTTAGTTAGGGGACACAACTATGATCATCAAGTACTGACCGGTCCAGAAATACACATGCATGCCATACTCTTCGTTCCATTTCTCGCTCGACCTGGTTTATTGAATTGCGTTTGGGATCAAGATGAAGACCCATGCTCTGCGCCGATCGAATGGCCGAGCCTACGATGTTCCAGCATCTGTTGGCATGTAGACTCCAGGTACACGCCTGTAAGCAGTGAAAGCTGTACAAGCGCCAAGCTTGGATAGTCCAGAAGTTCGTCGGCTAACAGAGCTTTTGATCTCTGGTAAAACTTGCTCGCCATAGTCAGCTTTCGCGTAGCTTCCATCCGCTCGCTAAATTGACACCCGATTGCTAGGGTTATATTGAGGGTCGAGAAGAAAACCGCGTCGTCCACATTGCAGATTTGACTAGAACCTCTGGTATCGTCTACCATCCATAACTTATCGTAGAGTCTCATGAGAGTCGGTCTATGGAGAATTGGCAATATGGGGTGTAGGAACTTCCAGTATGCTTGTACAAAGCCATCGGCTACCCTCCGGGGCGGAAGAAATAATGCTTCTTCATCGATGGCCTGGAGGAGAGGATATTGATTGTTAACTGGATGATGAGAGACCCTGAAGACTGAGTGATCCCGGTTCACAGTTCGCAGCATTGACTGAATAAATGATATTGATGATGACTGGCCAAGATCTTCACTGTCACCGCATTCGGGGGACGGAACTACTACCATGGCGTCACTATTGACACAATCAGTTCTTGGAGGGTTGGAAACCTGTCATCTGACGGGACACCTTCGTAATGAGCGTGAGAAGTAGATGGGGGATCATATATCATCTCCATATCAGGTTGTTGTCGTATTTGGCGGTACCATTTGCCCTTCCCTCGACCCAAGACACTGTCCTGAGTAGGAGAAAGGTCTGGGTACACGTTCGTTCCAGATATCACGCTGGACAACGAAACAGTGGCTTGGGACTGTCGCTCATACTCTTGCACTCGAGCCTCTAGGTCTGAGACATATCTGTATTCACCGTGATTTAAAGAATTTCTCTTGATACATAGTTGTATCATTACCTTTTGGTTGTGAGAGAACTCTGTTGATACTGACAAGTAACACCCAGACCCTTGGCCTTGCAGGCTGAACAAGGAGGTTGCCTGCCGTCGCATCGCGTCTTTCGTCTCCGGCAATATTCGCATGCGAGCGCTATCTTGCGGCTTATGACAACCTTTCTTCCACTTTGATTGTATCCCCGGGTTGCGTGCATAGTACGTCTTGGGGGTGGCTACACCTGGTAATCTTGCTTGGATTAACGAGCTTACCTCCTGGTTTCGTGAGTGAACTTTGATTGCAGGTGCGTGGTAGGTTTAGAATACGTCAAGCCCAACTACGCTAGTCACTGTTACCCCGCGTTCTGGTCTTCTTGGCGGACTGTAACATTGCCGATCGTGTCTCTGGAATGGGCATAGCACCCCGCTTCCGACGCTGGGCCGCGTTTTCCGACGGCTATGTTTCTAGTAATTAAGCATCCTTCACTACCGCCGCCATTGTATCACAACCGAGCTTTTCAGACTGACGATGGGGAGAACAAAAACATAGACTATATAGCATAAGAGAGCAGGAGAAGGCTTATTAGAGTAATAAGCCAAACACCGGAATAAAGGCTTTTATGTCCGAATAATAAGTCTCCTTCTGTTTACCTTCCCATCCCGGTCAAGCTCTTGTTTAGTATCAAAAGATGTCTCTCTTTGTTATACCTCCCGCATGTGTACAAGCAACCTCGCCCCAGCCGGGCCAGCATTGAAAGTATCATACATTCTCATATCTTCTTCAGTCATGCTTTCATCGACCTTCCCATCAAATCTCAAAAAGAAAGCTGCCGTGAGTTTGGAAAGCTCCATTTGAGCGAGGCTATCATGTTAGCTGATGCAACTGCAGGAAAGGCAACTTGTCACAACTTACTTGATGCCGATACACCTCCTGGAACAAACAGAAAAAGGCGTCCAAGATGCCTTGCGTGTTTCGTTGCCATCAGTAGTCAGCCATCTCTCAGGAATGAATTCTTCAGGTAATGAAAATGCGTCCTCGTTTCGATGCATGGTGAAGTTCTGGGTTCCCACTATGGTCTAAATGTCCTTAGTTTAGAGTATATAGTATTCCAGGTTTGACTTACCCCTTTAGGTACTGAGATCCCATCGACTATTGTATCATTGATTGCGGTGCGTGGCAAGGTCGCCACGATGGTAGGATACCTTCGTAGGGTCTCGTTGATAACAGCCTGAAGATACGGCAACTTGCCACATGTCTACATCAATTAGCATATGTCGTTAACGTACTTGCAAGGTGAAATTACTTGGTAGTCGGGCACTAAAGCTGGGTCTGGGAATGCTTGGAGTAGCTCTGACCTCAGCTTCGCTACAACCTTGGGCTGTCTTAGACACACCCAGGGTATGTATATAAACGTGTTTGCTGTAGTTCCGCTTCCGCCGAACCTAGCCAAATGATCATCAGCTCGATTGAAACATGCCAAGACCTATCTATTATGGGGTCTGAACTTACATGCCTCCCATGCATTCCTCTGCAAGCTCCGAGTTCGTCAAATGCTGGGCCGTGTCTTCGCTCTTGTCCGCACTTAGGAGATTTCGGAGAAAGGGTGTATGCGAGTTTTTCTGGCGGACGTCTTCGATAAGCGTGAGCGCATACTACCAAAGATTAGTTGATGTCGAACGAAGCAGTATATTCTTTAAGGCTATTGACCTCTTTCCATGTGCGAACATCCCTGAAGTATCCGCCGACGGGGCCAGGGACATAGACTCCGTACTGTTCCATCTGGGGTAGGAATTCTTTCTATGGTCTCATTATTTTAAGTCTCCAGGTGCTCCTTTAGATGGAACTTACATATATAAACGTGGGTTTCCAAGCCTTGATGTATCTCATGACCTGGTGCGGCTGGCCTCGCTGCACAGACCCAGGGTCTTCGTCAAACATGAGATGGCCTTGGCTTCAGTCAGCCTACTGAGTGCGAAATTTCTTTCATTGTCTCTTGCACTTACACATGACGTCGAATCCCAACCAGTGGCACCAAGGGTACACGTCAATGGGTCCATTGTTAGCTCTCGCCGCCCACTGGTTCAGGAGCGTCTTGATCTTTGAAGAAACATGGGGCTCGAAATCGAGCATTGAAGATTGAGAAAAACCTCTGGAGAAGTTCTTTCGGCGAATTTTATGGGCTTCAGCGTCTCTGTATCAAGTTAGCTTAAGTATGGCAGGACTCTTGCAAAATACTAGAAGGCTCACCTAAAACTAAACAAATAACTCTCATGGAAGATTCGTTTTGCGCGCTACCTTGAGTTAGAAATGTAATACTATATGTCTTTACGAGTGAATACTTATACAAAAGGTCTCTTCTTTGGTAAAGTTATTAGAAGTGTAGATTGCCTGCACGGCAGCGGGCGTTGAGAAGGAAAGTTCGTTCGGTCCAACTCGAACCACGGAGCCGTACATGGCATGTGCTTCATGGATTCGTTCTGATTTTCGTCCTCGGAGATTACCGGTCCGGCTCCATAATCTCGAGACTCGTGCAAGCGGTGGTCCAGGATACTTAGATAGGGGATGGAAAAAGAAGTTATATAAGATAGAAGCAGCTACTTTAAGAACAGAGAGAGCACAAAGTGCCAATACAGCTGTCTTGAAAGTTGAGGTATGAAAGTCGTCCAGCAACATGATGGCAGGCCTTGGTGTTTACAATTTGCAACAGATATAAAGACTGAGATTGAAAGGGTAGTTAAATGAGGTAGCACACTTTGAAACTAGTTCTTTCGATTCATTGTTTATCAATTTATCTGAGAAAAACAGTTAATGATTACCAAGTTGGAAGCTTCGGGAGACGATGAGCATCGGATCGGGGAGTTAACTGTAGTAACCCCACAATTGTCGGAGAGATAAGGTGCGGTCTATCATTGGTCGGTGATGGTCTGTTCTTCTGGTGACGACATTAAACTTGTCACATACCATGGTAATAGGGATACTTCATCTCGCTATAGCCAGCCAGTGAAAGACCAGATCTTACGTTCCTTCCACATAGTGATCGACACGATTGTGGAACAGGCAGCCCGAGACAATGACTTTCTCAAAAGCTTAGATTAATGAGTCTGCGGAAGCAAGTCCCGCGGGGTTCGAAAGGGGCACTGCCAGAGAAAAGTGGTCACGGAATACGGGACTGCGCTAGAATGAGAAACATGCCGTATTACGGTCGCCTGAGATCAGCTACATCACCTCCCTGCATGTGATAAATTGCCGCCTAGAACACGCACCACTCTGTTTGAGGAATTCGTCTACTCACTTGAGCAAGGCGGGAGAATAGTAAAGATTTATAGCTGACTTTCCCTAATCTTTCCGCTATCCTATAAAGATCCAACCTCTATCGCTTACGCAACTGACAAATGAGGCCAGATTGGCGCGGAAACCATGTTGAGATGATCTTCATCTTTTGTCCAGGCACACTCAGAATCTCATATCGAGACACTAAAGTAGCAACGACCTTATATATCTCAAGGAGGGCGAGATTCCTGCCAATGCAAATTCTTGATCCTCCACCAAAAGTCAAGTCAGCACCATTCATCTGGCGAAGTCGCTGCTGAAAAGCCTCATCATCCTCGCCGCTCTTTTGCAACCATCGCTCAGGGCGGAATTCATCTGCATCATCGCCCCAGATACCCTTATTCCGGCCGATAATATAAGGATTTAATCCAACTGCTGTTCCACCAGGTACGAAGCTTCCATCAGGTAGTTGTAAGCCAGTATCAGGCACGTATCGTTCCAGAAGCATGCCAACCCCAGGGTGCATCCTCATGGATTCGCGGATGACAGCATCAAGATACGGCACCGCGCGTGCAGACTTGTACGACACTACCTTTTCCTCTGCTGCGTCATAGTCTAGCGACAGTAGCTCTTTCTTAAGCCTGGTCATGGTGAGCGGGTTCTCGAGCAAGAAGTTGAAAATCGCACGCAGGGTGATTGCCGTTGTATCAGCGCCAGCCAGCATATTGACCTGGAGATAACCCGTAATGACACTGGTATCAACTAGATCGGGAGACTTCTTCATGGCATTCAGGAAATGATCCAAGAAGTCAAGTTCCTCTGCTGGCTTGCGGTCGATCTCATCCAACTTGTCTACGCGAGACATCATTTTCTCAACAGAAATACGCGTGACGTTGCCGAGGTTTGGCGGTCCAATGCGTTTAATCGGGTTTTTGTCCAAAAGATAATCCAAGAACGGCATTTGACCGACCATTGCGAAGTAGTCGGTAACTTGGTCAGCGGTATGGATCGTACCGTCAAAATCATAGGCTTTTTCCATGTATCCAAAGCGTTGGCTGAAAGTGGCAGAGCTAATCATATCCCAAGTATCTAAGATAATCACAAGTCGTCAGCGAGAGTTACCAGAATATTTCAAATGACTTACAGAAGGCGATCCACTGTCCAAAATCGAATTGTTTCTCTTGACTCTGCTTGTCCATGAATCTTGTTTCTAAATGGTCGCAAAAGTCGCTGATGACTGTATCAACATGGGATTCGAGGTTCAAGATATTGCTCATTGAATAGTATTTCACAATCGGTCGCTTCAGGCGGGCATGAGCTGCTTGGTCGGTCGTGCTGAACAAGTGATATGTGATTTTGCCATTGATAACAGCACTGCTGTTGTGGTAGAACTCGGTCTATAAGGCATTAGTCTTGAGTGTTCCAAGGCGTAATTTGAACAGTTCTTTACCTTGCACCATTTCCCATCAGTACTGTAGATTGTTTTAATCAACTCTGGATAATCAAGGTCCAGCAGGTTGGGGCCAATTCGAACCACCGGCCCATACTTGTCATGCAGGTCCTTAATAGTCCATTGATATCTCTGGGTCTGGACTTGATACAAGCGCCAGAGGTTGGTCCAACCTGGTCACAGTACATATTAGACTTTGTTCATTCATTGAAAAGGCGGGATTGTATGGAGCTGGCTGGCAGAGTCAGACTTGGGAACTTACGAGCAAGAAAAGGTCCAGGATAGCTACGCAGGGGAGATGTAAGTTCCGAGAACACCAACCATATAAGGGCAGCTACAACCAGGGCAGCGATTCCCCCGAACAACAATGTCGTCAGTGAGTACTTGAGCAAGGTACCGTCGAGGGTCATATTGATCAATGATTATCATTCAGATACACAATCAATTGGAATATGGATAGCAGAAGTTAACCAGGCCTGTCAAACACATCCAGATGTGCTGCTTCTTTATACAAGATTGGATATTAAACTTAGTTTGCATGCCTAACCCGCTACCCGATCATTTCTCTGCTTTATCGGATCCCAATACCTTGGTTGTTCTCGTTATTGTTCGCGCCACGGCTCGGATTTCCTTCGGCATGTGTGATGCAAAAGCTTATTCGTCCTGTAGACGAATAAAATTCATTACCCCGCACTTTAGCGATTTGAAATCTGGGGAAATCCATTTGCTTAAGCAGGGCACAAGAGTTAGCGTTGGCCAATGTCTCGGTTACCGGGTTATCAAATACAAAATTTAATGCTGTCCTTCCTTTCGTCCGTAATGCAAACTGTCTTTCTGAGTCAGGCACAAAGATTCATATTGTGGGGTATAGGCTACCAGGATGGAACCTAGCAGCTTGTCACTACTCCTTTGTTGTTATTATAACAAATCTCTAACTGACCAGATATACCCCTTTGTATTCTCTGTTTTTAAAGTATACAAATAGAATCTGTGAGCGTGACAGTACCAATCATAAGCCTTTATACCGTTTGCTGAATATATATTACCCATACGAGCTATTTAAGGACGTTCAGGATCTGGGCATCCGCGACAAGGATGTATCTATGTTCAAAAGCCAACATCGATTTCAAGGGGATACAGCCTAGTTCAATAAATATTTGCTAAATACTATAAGAAGCCTAAGTCGTTAGGACAGCAGCAACACTAATAGGGGCATCCATCTCCTAACAGCAAAAGTCCTTTTCTGCATAATCAATGTCTTGAGAAAACTCATGTCCATCAGTGCTTGTATACAGCTTGCATATACTTATAGCCCTCTCATATGTAATAGCCCGACAAACATCACCCTGAGCAAAACATCTATCCATGCATTCCTGAAAATCCCAAGCAAAACTACTATCACTATAAGTTCCTTGTGTGACATCGTTTGTGCAGAAGATGTCGAATTTGTCTGCGTCAGATATAGCATATCTAGGCTTGAGATCATCACAACTTCTATATGGTCTTGTGGTTGTCGTTGGATCTGCAGTAGTGGTGGTAGGATCCTGAGGTGTTGTGGTAGTCTCATCCGTGGTCGTAGGACTTTCGTTTGATGAGGTGGTATCCTCTGCAGTTGTTGTTGTATCAGAGGAGGATGGTTCAGTAGTAGTCTTCTGAGTTGGGATAGATTCAAGGGTAGTGTTATCTTCCTCGGTTGTTGTCGTGCCAGAAGAGAATAGCTCAGTAGTACTACTCTGAGTCGAGATGGTTTCGTTGGCAGTTGTATCGGTGTCTGTTGTGCTTGCCCCCGCCTCAGTCTTTGAAGTTGTATCTGCCCTGGTAGTGACCTCGGTAGTCGTATTATCGGCACTAGCAGTATCCACAGTTGAGCCAGTGTCGAAAGTTGAGTCCCTTGTGCTAGCGTTTCCTGTATTGGTCGTCTTTGGAGCCGTAGGTGTCGAGTCTGTCTCGCTTACGACAGTTGATGTTGCAGGCAAATCACTCAAGTTGAGCGACGACTGTGATGTCGTTCCTCTTGTGACCACGCCAGTCAACACCGAGTCAGTACTCGATGCACCATCTGTTCCAGTTGCAGACAGGATGTTTGAAGTAGAGGCTTCAAGAGTGGGTGCATTGGCAGTGGCTGAGCTCAGCAAAGTGTCATGGGAAGTCCTGGAGGATGCATCCGGGGGTGCCTTAGTACCGGACGTCTGGAGAACTACAGACTCGGACTCTGTCACACGGCTTGATGGAAGTAGAGTACCAGGGATAGTGGTTGGATAACCTGTACTCTCTTCCGTTTTAGAAACTGTGATAGGGAGGTCTCCAGACTCAGACTGCGTTATATAGCTTGGTGAAGAGACGATACTAGAGCTGGTCTCTGGAGATATCGTGCTGTCCTCTGTTTTGTAACTTGTGATGGACGTGTCACTGCCAAAACTAACAGCTTGAGATGCTGATGTGCCAAATGCAGTAGTAGTCTCGCCAACACCCACGAGCTGGCCATTTTGGCATTGTGAAGCTAAGTATAATGTTAACAATGACACATAGAGAGAGTCAAGTCCTCTTACATTCATAGACAGATAGCGTGACTGGGACACACCCCGGAGGTCCATCGGTGAATACGACGTAGACTCGGCTATCAGACGTCTGGCAGAATTGTGCCTCACCATTAGGCAACCCGATATTTCTAAAGACAAGCGAACCGCCAGAGGCTGCAAACCCCGTTGATATAGAACCTCTAGAAGGTTGGTCTACTCCGACGAGTTCTTTGTAGTCGTCGCCAGATGTATAATAGATTGGAAAGTCGTTCGAAAAAAGCTGGCCCTGGGCGAGATTGAAGAGGGAAGCAAACGTGCAGATGTCGGTGTCGGCCGGGCTTACAAATCCACCTAGGGTTCTTCTAACGAGATAACGCCCTCTGTTGTTGCTATCGAGATTGACTTGGAGAATGATTGATCTCCCTGCTGGTACGATCACGCCATTGGGGGTCGTGGTGGCCTCAGTGACAGTAGCGGTGTCCAAGGTGATAGCGGCAGATACCGATGTAACAGTGGTAGAGGCCGAGGTGATAGTAATAGAGGTTAAGGTAATGGCTGTCGAAGAAGATGTAAAACTCTCACTGAATAGAGCATCGGTTGACCCGACGGATACAGTATTAGAGCCCGATTGTATTACTGCGTGGCCCGTGTCGTGACTAGAGAACTCAGAGTCGACCGAAATGGAAGCTGAAGCCTCGTTTTCTTGTGAAGCAGTCGACGTCAAAGAGTCTGGGACGTCTATTCCTACAGAGCATTAGCGGGAGGTAATGTAGGACTGCCATGTGGACCATCACAGACTCGGACTCGTTTAGGTGGAAGTGTTTCCTTGGAACGTCGGCCTTGATGAATGTTCCTTGGTTGATTGAGGGTCACCCCCCTCAGAAATAGGTACGAGGTAGGTAGAAAGATATGTAACGCAAAAGGTATCAGAGACTACGCCAATTGCTCCTACGAGAGTCGCTACATATATTTGAGACCTCATGATTTCAGGACGCAATGGCAAAAGAGTGTAAAGATTTGAACGAAAGAAAAGAAAAATTGTGTCTATAATGAGGTCCCATTGACGAGATCAATTGTTTGCTGTGAGACAGGGGACAGCCCGTGCCTCTGTTGCCCTGCATATCGTTCCATAGTAGCTTGCACATACCCGAATTCGCAGCCACTTTTCGTGATATTTAAGGGCAGTGTAGGCAAGTGCTTCAAACATGTGTTAGGTGCGGTATTTCGGGCGTTGATTGAGTTAAAAAGAAAGCTGTTGTGGCAGAGTCTCGACATCCAGGGAGGAATGCCAGTCCAGTCGTGGGCTTAGTTTAAGACATGTCAAAGCGACATACTAACCCCCTACAGGCTTAGACATTCCAGCTATTACTAGCCCAGGTATAGTGTGTATAATTAAAGCCTTTGAATGGATGTAGTACGAAGTTGGGCGCTGTCAAACGGTTCAGCTCATGCAGCCTCAATTACTCGCTTTGTTGGGTAGTGACTGATATGCTGTTGGGTCTAAACTTGCTTCCCGTCAAGCGCCTGATGAAAAATCTCAAAATTGCCTTCGTTCTTGGGGTCAAATACCGCAAACCAGACTTCCCGCCACCAATTGCCTGAAAACTCATCTTCTCTCAATATCTTCAGCCAGCAATGGGCAATATCTTCCGGTGGGATACCGTAAACGCCACAGCCTAGAGCACCAAGTACGAGCATGTCATGATTGTGTTAAGCCGCCATGCGCAAGCAGAGTCTCATTTTGGTCTTTGTGATATCGCGGTCTCGATCATTGGCAAAGACCGCTTTTCGAATACTTCAGAACTAGACCTGCGCATTCTACCTTTGCGAGGTTCGTTGGTGAAAAACCGAACTGGTGGACCTCGCAAGGCACCCACAGTCAGGGCGCTCACAGCTGGAAGCTCCCTTGCAGGGAGTGATGACATCTCGTGGCCTGAGGATAGATCATCCCGCATGATGAGTGCGTAGGGGCTGTAGAGAGCGTCGTCTCTCTCGACTGGGTAGTGCTTTTTGTTAAGACTTAATGCGAGGGTGCTGCGGTAGCGGAGTGCCTCTTCTTGTGCTATGGCGCCATTGAGCCATCCTCCGCCTGGGGAGTGACGGTTCGCAAAGTTGACGACTATGGGAGGCTGACTCTTTGGACCAGCATCAGCTTGCACCCTGTGGCAGAGCTCGATGGCAGCATTGCGTGTATCATCGTTGATGACCTGAATGGTAGCTGGCTGTTTGTATGAACGGACAGTTACCAGGATGAAGCCGAGTACGAGAGCCAAACGAGTACTTGACGGAATGTCTTGCCGACTCGTTTGTTCCCAGTTCTTTGAGAAGACCGCGTGAGAGGTCTAAAGTCTCTTATGAAGTAGCTCTGAGTTCTTCTCGCTGACTGCTATCATAAGGGCTGGATGGGGTTGAGTAACGAGAAGATTGGCCTTGTCGCCTTTGATCCTGGAATGATGATCTCTTCATGTCTGAGTAAAAGTCTGAACAAGCCACTGTCTTGATTGTGCCGATTGGGACGTCTGTCGGTTCTATCTAATGTCTGATGTTGGTGTTAATGAGACGTGTATACATAATGGACTCATACTGGAACGCTGTATGGAGACGAATGGAATCCCAGCCTCGCCATGTCAATCATATGCAGTAAGACGTCTTGGGGGTTGATAGACCCATCCTTATCTTTGTGCGC
The DNA here is from genome assembly GCF_013396075.1 of Fusarium subglutinans. Classification (NCBI taxonomy): domain Eukaryota; kingdom Fungi; phylum Ascomycota; class Sordariomycetes; order Hypocreales; family Nectriaceae; genus Fusarium; species Fusarium subglutinans. Next base: position 37,983 of record NW_023502382.1, read on the forward strand.
TGGGGGCTAAAGCCTCTTTTAACTACCGACAACCTTATCACAGATAGACCCATCCAGCGAATTGATCAGTCAGCAACGCCGCGCTTATGCATGAAAAAGCATACCTCAATTGTTCACACAACGGTGGAACAGTTAAGCCAATCAAATGGTATTACAGAAAAGGCGGAGGATTACGCACTCAGACATGGGGGTTGAATCACAATTCCTCAGTCGCCCGATATAAACAGAACATGAGCATAAGCGAATGTAACATACGAGATGGCTCACTTCTCTTTTAAGTAATCGGTACATGGATTCAGAGCCACGACTTACTTACGTGGCCGTCGATGGGAAGCTCAGTTGTCCAAAAGAGCTTACAAGTAAGGATATCCCCCCTGCAAAGTCTATGCATGCACTCACCCGAGCTATCACTTCAGTTAAATCAGCTAACCTCCAACCACCAGAATTGTTACTGGTGCCGCGGCTTTCATCTCATGAACCGTAGAACTCCGAGAGTCGATGTATTACGATAAAGAGATTTCATGGCTGGTGATTGCAGGGCAAAAGTGTAAAAAGGCCAACGAAATGGAAATTTATTAGGCCACGTTGTTTTGAACTATGGGATGACTGCGGCCTATAAGGTTAAGCTTTAGGCTGCGAATACAGATAATAAATAACAACACGATATTTTTTTCCCCGATATAAGCTTTTACCTATAAGCTTTTACGATAGGGCTATGTTGTTTATATCTAGGACTTTTAACATATATTAATATTTATACAACTGAGCGATCGTGAGGCGACAGATTGACTGGAAGTAAGCTTCTTAGCTGCCTAATCCTTCTTGCTTGTCGCATTTCGAGACTTCAGACATTCTGGTCCGATGACCGCTTGTTATAAGATGTGCACCTTAATAGTCAATCTACTTATATCACTGCTTAGATCAGGTCATCGAAGCACTCAGAGCCGTACTTCTCAAAGAGATAACAAGGTATTTTTTAAGACTTAAACTTTATCGAAACCGGGAGGATTTTGTCAAGCGAGCTTACCCCTCTCCCTTTTAAACAGGCCTATACTTAATTCTTGTACCCTATTGCCGCTATACCTATTATAGGTATTAAGTTCTGTCTGCTAGTTTAAGCTCTTAGCCACAAGCCTTAACTGTAAATAACACATCTAGCTAATAACTTAGATATTATACTATAATAACTAACTAATTACTATAGCTAAAGGCTAATATTATAAAAACTTAAAAAATAACTTATTTACTTACTATTATAGGTTATAAGAAGGTGCCTTTAATTTATTTTCTAGAATAATTAAATATAAAATAATAAGCAAAATAGCAGCATACTTACTTAAATAAAGGCTTAAATAAAAGCTTAAATAAGAGCTTAAACAGAACCTTAAATAAAAGCTTGTCTATATAGCATATCTAAACAAATTCTAACAGCAGTACATTAACAGGGCAATTAGAAGGTAGTAGCGGAGTTAAGTTTATAAGTTAATCATAAGGTTAGAAAATACACTTCGACTTTAACACAATGGCTATTGTAGGTATATTGCTTACTTGGGTGTTGCGGAATGATACTAATAAGCCTGATAGCGAAAGAAGCGCCTAAGTCGAAGCGATCCTAACTACAAGGAGCATAAGATTTACTCTCTCTAACTCTTATCTTGGCAAGTCTAATCTTAACACTTAGATAAAAACAAGTTCTATCACTTATAGCGCCACGATGAGAAAAGCGCTAAAATAAAGTCAATCTACCTGGCTAATAATGACAATATTAGCAAGTCTTATCGAGTACAGCGCTTTGTTACATATTTGTAAGACAGGTCCTAAGGCTACTAAAACTATATAACTACTAATTAATATTACAGGAATGGCGCGAGATATAAGAGGCTTTACTACAGTACCTTATGTACATGCTACATTGGAGAGTTAGGCAATAATCTGAGACTGTGCTATAATGATAACTACAGCACGTATAGTATCTTTAGGCAATTATTTATTATATTAAAAATTATTATATATTAATCTTA
>NW_023502383.1:0-39947 GCF_013396075.1 Fusarium subglutinans
AATAATAAAAATAAGCATTTTACTTATTCTTTTATTTAAATTTATCTTTTAGTCGCCTTGCTTACTTCTGCTTCTATTGTAATTAGTTTTATCCTTACAACCTGCTTTTACAGATACTAAACAATCCAGAATTAAATATTATCAAATTGCTAATGGAAAGTATAAGAAACTTAAGTTATTTATAGCCAAGGGCGATAAAATTATATGAACTACTTATTGGCCATCTTTCAGGCCATTATAAATACTACTCAATATGCTCCAGTCTATGAGCTACAGGTTCTGACTGCACCCCTGTCTTAATGAAGAATATAATGTTTTGCTTATAATTATTAAACCCCGGTACTTGTATCTTTGTCTTAAGCCTAGGTTTACTATAACTTTATTACCACATCAACAAACCGCTTCTTGGTTTAATTTAATTAAGATTCCTTGTGTTACTGTAGAAATTACATAAAAAAGTCTTAATCCATTTTCAGTGCAGAGCATGTCTCGGCCAGAATCAGGGACTGAATGCGGGCGTGCTGTCACAGTCTCGCTTAGGAAACGCATTCCAGACAAAAGCCACAAAGCTACCAGAGACCTGGAACCTTCATCCGTTGACAGTTAACAGTTAAAACGGTTAGAAAGTTTATCGATATAACCTTGGGTGAAGCGCTAAGATAAATCCGGATGGATTATTGAGCCTTGCATATTTTGAATTCCACTACTGTGGTCTAAGCTAGAATTTTAACTGGCTGTTACAGGCGAAAACGGATGTCTTGGATGATAAGGCGGTTGCTACAGGTTTAGATCGAGACCTTGAATAACAAAGCGTTGTTTATGTGTCTCGAGCGCTGAAAATGCCTCACAGCAAAATACTGTACAGAGCAATTGATTGATAAGCTGTGTTAGGTTAAGCGCTCAGCTATAAGTCTTGACGGTTGCGTTACTGTAGTGGTAGCTTTGAACAGGAATGTGACTATTCTGGATAGGAGCAGCACACATAATGGCAGTCATGCGCTCTCTTGATTGTGAAGCTTGATGTATTTAAACCAAACCAAACTTCCTTTCTAATCCATCATCATTTATCTATATATTTCCTTCTCAATCAGCCCTTTTGTTTAATTCCTTGTCTAGTTATGCGCCTAACTTCAGGCGTCCTCTTGGCCAGCGCCTCCAGTGCGTTTGGCCAGTTTACAAGGTTCACCAACTCCAGTACCTCTGCTGTTGAGAGCTCCACCTCTTCTACTTCTTCGATCCCTACTACTGCTACCATTACTGGGACCACCAACCTCCTTTCGAGCTCTAGCAGCACTGAGAGCACCAACATCATCGACAGCATCAGCAGCTTCGAGACCACCAGAAGTATCGAGACCGCCAGCAGCATTGAGACCAGCACCACTACTTCCGCATCAAGCGTTGCATCATTTGAACTCGATCTGCGAAGCGCCGTATTGGGCCCAGGTGCTTCGTTTTACCCGCCACCTGATGGCGCAAGCATGTACGTATCACTCAGAAGCCACCAGAATAACCGGCATGACTCTAACATGATATAAATTTAGCCTTATGTCTCCCGTGGCCGCTGTCTCTACCCTCGATCGCCGCCAGATCCCTAAGCCCATCAACTGGCCTTTCTCAGTCACAACTGATTACAATACTTCCTACGTCGATTTTAAAACTAAGTTTGTTCCCGCGGTGGCTTCTGCTTTGGGCATTGGAGTTCCGCGTATTGCTGTCGCAAATATCATATCCGTCACCGGAGGACGCAGAAAGCGGGCTGAGTCTGTTCCTTGTGTTTTTGAAATTTTCGCCGATGGTGAGGTTGTCCTTGCTGTCCCAATAACTGGGAGCTCTGGCAATTCGATAATATCTACCAACCCTCTACCCCCGAAGGACGAATTTGATTTTGTATTTCGACAATCTTGTAACGGTGAAAATGTCGAATTACTCCTTGAGGGACTCGCTGTCAAGAATGGTCAGGGTGCAGTCTCAACCCCCATCCCTTCGATTAGCCTTGGCACCCCTACTGGTACTTCCGCAACCAACAGCGTTGAATTTACGACCAACTCCGAGGGAGAGACCATCTTTCCTACTGAAACCACCCCTGCCACCAGCAGTGAGGCTGCTACTACACCCTCAGGTGGAGAAACTGCCTCAACTACTGGGGCTGCTGCTACTGGTACCAACAGTGAAGGCTTTACCACCAATTCTCAAGGCGAGACTATCTTCTTTACTGAGACTGCCACCGAGGTCAGCAGTGCAGATGGTTCTACCAACTCGCAGGGCGGAACTGCAGGAACGGCTACTAGTACCTCTCCTTCTGCAACTGCTACCTTGCCAGGTGGCTTTCCTGGCGAGGTCGGCGATTTTACTCTCTTTGGATGTGTTGCCTCTACTGCTGGCTTCCCTACCTTTACGCTCGCTCAATCTAACCCTAAGATGGGCCTGGATATTTGTGCTACTCTCTGTTCCGGGCGGAGTTACTTTGGCGTATATGATACGTAAGTGTTATCTTTATACTCCAAGTCCTGGCTGTTAACTCGTATAGTGCTTGTTACTGTGGTGATGAGGTTGGTTCTGCTACCAGACGGGTCCCCCTCGACCAGTGTGATATCGAGTGCCCTGGAGACAACACCCAGTTCTGTGGAGGTGAATCTGACTCCAAGCTTCGGATTCGCCAAGATATATCTAGCAATGTTCTTCTCACCGTCTACGTTGCCCTCGAGGCTGGAGTCACTCTTACCGAGTCTGCCACCCAAACTGTGACAGATCGGAGGACCGTTGTCACTACTTTCACCACCACTGTCACCAATGCTGGAGCTTCAAGCATAGCTACCGAGGTCATCACCGCCACTCTGGTATGCTCTGCTGGAAAGTGCCATTCGACTAACTCTGCTACTGTCTACGTCTTTGTCGAAATCAACGGCAGTGAGTGCGATGGCCAATTGGTCTATGTCTCTGAACCGTGCTCCTGTGCTGGTGGTAAGAGGTATATCCCTAAATTCTGTTCTGCAGGCAGCTGTGACAGCATCACGGTTTACAAACCCCAGCAATGCCCTGACTGGTATAACTATAACTCGTTCTTTGTACCGACGGATACAGGCTGCAGCACTTGCCCCAGTGGTAAGGTTGTATATCAGCCATGGGAAGAATCTTGGGGTACCCCTGATAATTGCAATGATGCGGTACCTAGTTGTGGCGGATACGACTGTCCCTCACAGCACAATGTTGTTAGGCCTCATCAGGGTGTGAACTGGAATGCGACTACTCCTCACGGTGCCTCTGGCGGAGGTTCCAAGTCTAGTTCTAATAACGGCGACAACGGCAGCTCCCAGAGTGGTTCCAGTTCTGGTTCTAACAACGGAAATTCCAGTCCTGGATCTAACGGAGAGTCTGGTGGTGTATCTGACACTAGCCCCAATGGCACCCCCAACGGTGGCTCAAACGCCGGTTCCGGTTCTGGTACACAGGGAGAATCTCAGAGCTCTAATGTTCCTGGCTCCAAGGGATCTTACCCTAGTACTGTTCCTGTTGTTAGTAGTGCTAGTACTCATGTCTCTAGGATGATTTCTCTTCTTGCTGCGCTTGCAGCCCTTCTCTAGCTTTAGCAATTCCTATTATTTAGTATATTCTAGCATAGAATAATTATCTTAGCTTCAACCGAGGCAAAATCAGCCGTTTAAACTCGTGCATGGACTTTCAACACCCCGCTTCAACGGGACTTGTGGAATGATAAGCCTGCATAGGATTACAGCCTCGTATGATGAACATTGTGACAACTGATATGAATAGCTATAGGGGGAGCTGGCACTGCTAGTAACATAATGATGCACTAAAGTTCATCCATGCAGACATTTAGCCGCGTGAAAAAGCCACCGTCAATTACAACATCTCAGATACCAAATGTCGGAGCTCGTTTGTGTCCAGCGCATGTTCATTCCTCTGATCCAGTTTGTGGCTCGACGTCCACACTACCGTCAAGCTTGTATACTGTTCCAGATTCTGTAGTTCAACAGGCAAAGCAACCGCCAGGCCATTTCCCAAGTCGTTTTCCGATACCTCAAGAACACGGGTGCTCACGTCATCGAATCGTCCACAGAGAAGTTTGCCCTGGTCCCATCTCTCACTCAATGCTCGAAGGATGAACATGACATCCTTGACAATCATCCAAACATCCAGACGCCGCATGGAAGTAGGGTCTCCAGTGGTGCTAGTGTGGAGTTGCCAGTAGCTATAGAACGCCATAAGACCAGTCCAGTAAATCTTCTCGCAGGCAATCTGAACGTAGAATATCGAGTTAGACTCCACTAGTCGACGATAGATCGCGATGAATCCGACAGCTGCTTGCCACAGTTCACTAAGTTCATCAGACGTCCGTTGAGGTAAAAGTCTGCAGGGTCTTAGAAGAAGCATGCGGCCCATTAACCATTCACTTTCGATAAGCGTCTTGTTCGGTAGTTGAGAACTTGAGTCTTTCCAATCGCCCAACTTCTTGCCGAGTTGTTCATGAATTGATTGTGCATCACCTATTTCAAATACTGGAGACTTATTCAGGCGATTATATATCTCGGACTGGATCTGCAGTGCACGATAGCGTTGTAGATAGCCGTGAACCTCGACTGCTGTTGCTGCTGTCTCAATTCTGAATGTGGGCAGAGATACGTTAATAGCAGAGTCAGAGATCTCAGTTGGTCGTCCACATCCCAAACTCATGGACCGATCGAAAGAGTACATGCTCCACCAAAGACGGCGTCGCGTCTCCAAGAGACTTGTCGCGACCGAGTCGAGAGGTTGTGGATCTTGATGGAGTCCAAGATCAACGCACATGCGCATGCCGACACCGATAAGATACCAGGCGTCAAGTAGTGAGGGGTTGAGAGTAGCGAATTGGATCAAGAATAGGATAGACTGAACACCGATGATAGTGTTTGGTAGGATGGCCGACTCGCGGAATGTCAGTGCTGTACGAAATAGTCGCTGAGCTTGGGTGGATATCACGCTATCGGCACTTCGCGATAGACTCGAAGCTGAGATGGCTAGCACCAACAGAACTGTGAAATAGCTATATCCGTGACTTATAGAAGAGCGATCGAGATCATCTTGGCTCGGCGTTAGAACACTGGCTGGATCCTGTGGTGGACCATCCTGTCCGCGCTCACGCCGAGGATCAACGCCGGAAAAGACATGCTCGAACTGCACCCAGAAGCCTTGGATAGAGAAGAAAGGTATTCGTGGGTACACCTGATCAAAATAATGTTTTGCCAGGCTCAACGCGGTTGACTCTTTGGGTAAACACGGTGCAACATCATTGGCTTGGGTTAAACGCAGGGCTGATGAGAGTTGGTTGGTGCTTGCAGTTGCCAGCACAAGTGAAGATAGTGTAGGCCCTTCTGCGGCTGATGGATATGAGCATGCTATGATGGGAAGTGCTCCAATATCAGCGATGAGTGAATCGATGATAGATCGTTGATGAGTCTCTGCTGATTCATTCCGGTTGGACCGCTCAGTATCTGAAGGCGAAGTAAGATTGTTTTGTCTAGCGTGGTGTTGGCTGAGGCGTTGTTGAGCAGCCTCGATCTTTTGTCGAAGGTAAGTTGGATAGTCTCGTCCGCGGTTTGCAGATTCTATCGAGAGAGAACATGTCGCTTGACGGCCAAACTTGACGCATCCACCGCATGCTGGAGTTGCACCATTACACTACCAGGAATCAGTTTTGGTCTGGTCTGAGAGGACAACGATGCGTATACCTTGATCTTCCGAGCTTTGCAGAAGGTACAGGCTGAAAATATTTGCGATACTCGCAGGGTGACATTCCGTAGTGGCCGCCCTTGGAGATCTTCTCCAGTCTCGCTCATGGTTGTACGGAGTGACCAGTTCGTCGGTACCTGCCTAAGAATATGCGGGGTCGGACAGCTAATGCCACAACAAATGTTCAATCGGGCTCATGGAAATATCACGAGGGCGAGTTTCTCCATTGAATGGCTTCATCAGCTGAGCATCGAATACCCGAACAAAGGCGGCTCCTTCACGCCGACGCGAGTCTCCAGGTTAGCTTGCGGGGGAAAAGTGGAATGTCAGACGGAACCACCGCAAAAGTGTTAGTGGCAAGTCAATCAGCTAACGGTGGTTCCGTTGATGTTGCCCGAAAGATTGACTAACCGTTAGGCTTATTGCAGGCGGCTGCATCGGGCTGATCATCAGGCATTGTGATTGCGAGTAATAAAAGAGAAGAGACTATTTCATAGCATGCAATCTACTCATTCTCATCATCTTAGCTTGACCCGAACACAAATTACAACACTCCACTGGCCAGCTAGTTAGCACTCAGACTTCGCTACCATGGCCCCTGCAAGGATATCCCACGACCCTGTCCTCCGTCGTGAGCCAGCAACACAAAGCCGCGACTTTCAGCTCCGCTCACTGAACTCAGATCTCTGTGTCTGTGGTGGAGGCTTCGCGGGCACTATCGCAGCCATCGCAGCCGCGAGAAATGGCGTGTCAGTCATTCTCATCCAGGACAGACCTGTTCTCGGAGGCAATGCTTCCAGTGAGGTCCGGCTATGGATCCTTGGAGCTACGTCGCATATGTTCAATAACAATCGCTATGCGAGAGAGGGCGGTCTTGTTGATGAGATTTTACTCGAGAATTTGTACCGAAACCCCGAGGGCAATCCTCTGATTCTTGATACGATTCTTCTGGAGAAAGTGAGATTGGAGTCAAATATCCAATTGTTTCTCAACACAGCACTCGTTGGCTGCGACAAGGACGGTGATCGAATCAGCTCTATCAGCGCGTTCAACTCACAGTCCTCTCTCAAATACACCATCCAATCTCAGCAATTCATCGACTGCACTGGCGACGGCACACTTTCATTCCTCGCCGGTGCTCCCTTCAGAATCGGCGCTGAAAAGCGCGATGAATTCAACGAGCTCTTCGCTCCATCTTCAGAGTACGGCCATCTTCTCGGCCACTCTATCTACTTCTACACCAAAGACACCGGCAAGCCCGTAAAGTACGTTGCACCCGCTTACGCTCTCAAAGACGTCGAGGGAGAAATTCCTCGCTTCAAGAGCTTTAGCACGAAGGAGATGGGATGCAATCTCTGGTGGATTGAGTACGGTGGTAGACTTGATACTATCCATGATACGGAGCAGATCAAATGGGAGCTTTGGAAGGTTGTGTATGGAGTTTGGGATTATTTTAAGAATTCGGGGAGGTTTCCCGAGGCGGAGAATTTGACGCTTGAGTGGGTTGGGACTATTCCGGGCAAGAGGGAGAGTAGACGGTTCAGTGAGTCCTCTAAATGCATGATCTTTGAGCAGAGCTAATAGTTACAGTCGGCCCTACTATCATGGTACAGCAGGACATTGTCGAACAGCGCTATCACTCCGATGCCGTTTCTTTTGGTGGCTGGTCTCTCGATCTGCATCCCGCTGATGGTGTCTTCTCCGAAGTCGACGGCTGCACTCAGTGGCACTCAAAGGGTACGTTTATCACCCAATCAAGGCCTCTTTTTACTAACTCTCGCAGGCGTCTACCAAATACCATTCTCTTCCATGGTCTGCTCCGAGATCCCCAATCTGATGTACGGAGGCCGCATCATGTCAGCCTCCCACGTCGCCTTTGCATCTACCCGCGTTATGGCAACGTGCGGAGCCAATGCAAACGCCTTGGGTATCGCTGCTTCTCTATGTAAGAAGCAGAGCGTCGATCCTATGGAATTACTTGTCAAGAGCAATATGAAGAACTTCCAGCGAGAGCTCATGCGTTTTGGTCAATTCATTCCTGGGTATAAGCTCAACGACTCTGAAGATCTTGTTCGCTCAGCCACCAAGATCGAGGGATCATCGTTTGAGCTATCGCAGCTTCCAGCTGACGGGCCACCAAAGGTTTTGGTCCGAAGTCTTGCGCAGATGCTCCCCCTCTCACAAGGTCCTGTTCCTACCTTCTCTATCGCAGCTATGTCAGTCGAAAACACCGTATTGACGGTTCAGCTTCGAGGATCTCAGAAGCCTTACAACTACACGCCTGAGGTCATCCTTGCTGAGACCAAGTTTTCCCTGGTTCCAGGACAGAACGATCTTGTTATTGATTTCAAAGTTGAGAACCCTCAGACTCAATATGTCTTCCTATCTTTCCTGCAGAACGACTCGGTGGCACTTTGCACCAGCAAGACACGCGTATCAGCTCTCATGACTGTTGAGCACGAATGCACTCAAAGTCCGCCTAGTGATGTCGGAGTCGATGAGTTTGAGCGCTGGACACCAGTTCGAAGGCCAATGGGTCACAACCTTGCCTTAACGCTGGATCCACCTGTGAAGGCTTGGGGGGCCGAGAACATCTGCAATGGCGTTCCCCGTCCGACCAAGAGAACCAACTGCTGGGTTCCTCGTTCCGACTCATCTGGTAGGAAGATTCTCAAGATTGGCTGGGATAACCCTGTCAAGGTGAACAAAGTTGTTGTGCACTTCGATACAGACTATGATCACGCTCTTGAGTCGGTGCTGAGAGGTCATCCAGAAAGGACTATCCCATTCTGTGTCAAGAAGTGGCGTCTGTTGGATCTCTCTGATGGAGAGCAAGAGCTATATGTTGAGGATGAGAACCATCTGTCGCGCCGGGAGGTTGTTCTTGAGACGAGCAGGACGGTGAAGGAGCTTGGGATTGAGGTTCTGGAGCTGAATGGTGATAAGAATGCCTTTGGCGGTATTTTCGAAGTCAGAGTGTACGAATAGATACAAATAGCTGGGAATTAGTTTTATAGGTCGACTGATATCTTATATGAATGCTTTTGAGTCATCTACAGGGTGCTGGAGAATTGTTACTTTGTTAGAAGTATAATCACGAATATTATTCTCTATCTCTCCGTGCAATGAATATCTTTCTTGCCAAGAAACCACATTTTGACCTGCCATTCCAATTGCCTACTTCCACAGAAAAGCACTGGTCCATCTCCATCTTTACTAAAACCCTCCAAGTCTTTTTTCTCGATCCTCCCAAGGCGGAAGACATCGCTGTCGTTATGGTCATGTAGGAGCTCTTTGAAGCGCTGGTGCCACCAGCTCTGTGACTTGCCAGCAGCCAACCCCCCATCTTCTTCTCCAGGCGTCACGAAAATTCGAATCAAATTCCAATCTCGCGGATAAAGCATCTCGTGGTTCCAGAGATACTCAATAACTCCAAAGTCATCCCCGCGAATGCTGCAAATAAGACTGGGCTTCAGGTCAGTGGCACTGTGGCTACAGTTTTTGGCCGCCGCCATAGAAATAAATGGTGCGATTCCAGTACCGCCAGCAATGCATAATGTTTGGCCGGTTTGTTCCATGACCTCGGAGGGGAATCCACCACCGACCTCAACAATCTTAGCGACCAACGGTCCATGCGGCCTTGGGAGTCCCAACAGCCCGGTAACGCGACCATTGCGCGCCATGAGAGAGATGCTCTCAATGGCCCCATCCTCTGCATACTGTAAATGGAAAGGTGTGAAAGAAAGACATCTCTCCGGGTCCGATAAATTCTGGGGTCCCGATACAGGGTCTAGATCAGGCGGGAATTGTAGAGTCAGGTGTTGGCTTGGACGGAAGCTCCGACTGAACTCATGGTTTGTAAGGATAGAGAATGAATGGATGCTGAGGCTGGGAGTTAAGCGAGTTGAAGAGATATGCTTAAGTTCGCCGAGAGACGGGGAATCCCCGTTGGTGCCGTTGACGGTCATGGCAGGGAAGGAATTGGGTCAAGTGATGATCAGTATTTTTCGTAAATCGTTAGACTTGAACCTGCATCTAATAGTCAGTCCATTATGAACCAAACTTTGGAACTTATCACAAAGCGGGACAGCTCCATCCAAAAGCCCCAGACGGGACCACCGTCGTGAGGGAGGAGAAGCAAGCGGAGGCTCCGTCTCTAGCTTTAGCGCCCCCCGCAACGCGGAATCATACCATGAAAATCCCTGTTTCCATCCAGAACCCGACTTCGCTACCCCAGATTTAGAGCCATTTGACAAAAGATTAAAAAGTATGCCTTCCCCAGACTTTCTTGCGGGGAAACTCAACAGCACGAATACTTGAGTGCTCACAACTTGTTCAATTACTATCTCTGACTGTTTGTTATCAAGATGACTACCGAGTTGGGTGCCGTGCCTGCGCAAGGCAAGATGAGCGGCTGGCTCTTGTTTAGTATCTTTGTCATTTCGATGGGCTCAATCTTCTGGGGGTAAGTCGAGAGTTCGCAACGCGCATTGATCTGAGACTTACGGTTTGTAGATATGATATCGGCATTCTCAGCACCATCTACGTGTCCCCCGGCTTCAACAAAGCCCTCGACCATCCCTCGTCCGGTGAGAAGGGTCTCATTACAGCTATCTTCTCCGCTGGTCAATTCGCCTCTTTCGCCCTCCTGGCAGGTCCCATCAACAACAAGTACGGTCGACGATGGGCTGGCTTCGGTGGCGTCTGCCTCCTCTGTGTTGGAGCTGCGATTCAGACTGGTGCTGTTCACCTCGCCATGATGGTTGTCGGACGAATCATCGCTGGTGTTGGAACAGGGGTTGTTTCCACTGCTGTCCCGCTGTATCTCAGTGAGATCTCGCCAGCCAAGCATCGTGGTCTCTACGTTGCTGCTAATCAGGTCGGCATTGTCTCTGGGTAAGTAAGGCTTCGCACCAAGCGAGTATAGTACTAACTGGTGCAGTATCTCTATGGCATTCTGGGTTGGCTATGGCTACTCGTTCTGGGACTACGGTAATGGCATCGATCTTGAATGGCGCCTCTCCACCGCCACGCAGTTCATCCCTGCTCTTCTCTTCCTCGGTGGTGTCTTGTTCATTCCTGAGAGGTAAGTCTATCACAGTTGTCTTCTGTGCTCCCCTCTAACTCTTATCAGCCCTCGATGGCTCGTTGAAACAGACCAAGTCGAAGCCGCAAGTGAGTCCCTCTGTAAGCTGCGTGGTCTCTCTGCCATCGAAATCCAACCCGAACTCGACGAGATTCGCGCCAATATCCTCTGGCATCAGGAGAACTCCATCACGTCAGCCCGTGTCTTCATTCAGCAGAAGCCACTCTGGTCACGACTCTGGCGTGCTTGGTCTCTTGCCTTCCTCCAACAGATGAGTGGTGCTGCTGGAATTCGATACTATCTCCCCACCAACTTCATCGCCGCTGGTACCTCTGAGGAACTGAGTCTGCTTGCGTCTGGCATCGATGGAACTGTGCAGGTTGTTTGCACCGTTGCCGCCATGTTCTTCATTGATAAGCTTGGTCGAAGACATTCGCTTGGTATTGGAGCTATCATCATGGCCTTCTGTTTGATGGTGAGTTGCTACATATCAGTCTCATTACAGCTACTAACAGGTTCCAGATCAATGGTGCTCTTCAAACTGCCTATCCCGGACAAAACAACCAAAGTGCCAACTACACCAACATCTTCTTTATCTTCTTTTTCACCGTTGGATGTAAGTTATCAGACCGCCTAATAAGCATTCAACATACTAACAACTTTACAGACAGTATGGGCTTCGGACCCTGTGCTTGGATCTACGCTTCCGAGATTTTCCCTGCCAACTGTCGCTCTAAGGGTCTCGCCATCTCCTCTTCCGGCTCATCCCTCGGTTCGATCATCGTTGGTCAGGTCTGGCCCATTGCTGTCTCCCGCATCGGACCTCGCGTCTACTTCATCTTCATGTCTTTCAACGTCTTTGCTGCCATTCTTGTCTATGCCTGCTACCCTGAGACCAAGAACAAGACTCTGGAGGAGTTGGATTCGCACTTTGGATCGCTCAACGTTCATTCTGAAGAGGATGCTACACCTAAGCAGATGCTTGGTGCTGAGGAAGAACGAGTTGAGGTTCGGGATAAGTCTGTGTGATTTGGCACGTGTCGGTGATGCCAGCTTGTAAGGATAGCTTCGCGCTTAAGCCTTGGAGCGAAGCTTTGACTGCAAAAGAACTATTCGAGGTGGATATGGGAGATTATGTCATTATCTACATAGTTATCTAAACGAGACACTTACTGTACTATGATTTCTTGGATACGCGTATTTTCGACAATTTCTTTCGGGCTTGGCATATCAAAGCTGAATCTTTTGGTGACTGATGTGATTAGCTAAAAACAACGTTGTTAACAGTACAAGCGAACCATTCCACCAAACGCTTTCTCCAGAATCAACTATGAATCCAAGGACTATTATATACCAGCGCTCGAACCATTAACTCCCACAAAAGGTTAATTCTAATTTCTGTCTGTTATTATTGTGCCTAATCATCATTGTGCTTTAACTTTTGTTGTTTTGTACAGATGTACTACAATATGCGTAGCTGAGTGGTCACGCGACCATCAGCGTTCATTTGTCGCTTTCGCGCTCTACCCATGTCATTTCTAGTGTTACTCAACTGCATGAGCACGGCATACTGCATTCACTTCTAGTTAGTAGTACATCTGAGAATTCAATGTTAAATACCACAGTCGTAACCAAGTCCAGGAGTTTACTGATGGCAGGCTTCATCATGTGAAAAAAATAATACTTCAGGGTACGTTGAGATCGATATGAAGAGTTTTGTGGGGAAAAGGATCAGCTCCCTCGTTAGCGGGGGCGGAATGAATTCCACGCTCAATTTTCTCCGCACTTTTACTCAAAGCGATCGGCTCCGACTTTGATCGTGCAGACAAGACATTGCAGGGAAGCAGTCGCGTCAGATACACCAAATCTATGTAGGATGATGGCGTGTTTGGCGGACAATGGATCCGCCATACTTCGTAAGCTTCCTACTTGTGGCTATGTGAGCTTTTATCACTGACAATGACCTAGACGATAAACGCGTGTAATCGTTGTCGCAAACGCAAAGCGCGTTGTGATACACGTTAGTTGCTCTGCGATTCGTCTTCCGTCGATCCCTTTCACTAATGTCACACAGAGATTCCTGCCTGCCAGCCATGTCAAAATTCAGGCTCGATATGTGATTACACGGATGGCCGCTCGGGTGACGTCCATCCTCGGAGTTACATCCATGATCTGGAAGCTCAGCTCATGCGACTGGAATCTCAGCTTCAAGAGGTTGACGATGCGACAGCCGAGGTCTCGCCGCCCACTTCGACCTTGCGCTCAGACGATGAGCCTCCCCAGGACCTAATTCGAGTTGGGGACGAGGGTCATGCTCATTTCATCGGAGCTTCAAGTGGTAGGGACACACTCTTAACATCAACTGCTTGAGCTTACGGGAGCGTAGGAATGTACTTGGTTCGATCAGTTCTCGAGTCTGCTCAACAAAACTATCCAGACTTCGAATCACCATCCGAGGCGACAGAAGCTCGAGCCGGACCAAAGGAGCCCACTACTAGCAGTGCCAGAATTGCCTTACCATCACGAGAGACGGCTAATAGTCTCATTGACACGTTCTTCAGCCAATATCAGGTTCAGTATCCCATTCTTGACCAGCAGGAATTCAGCAAGGCCGTGACAGAATTCTATGCTCGTCATAACGATGGTGATGGCCAAAATCGGCCAGCATCTGGCGAGGTGTGGACTCGATTCATGCTTAACATGGTGCTTGCCATCTCTCTCATGTTCATGTCCAACGATCATAATGAGAGCACGACATTATCGAAAGGCTTCACTGCCAACGCCATGGCGGACATCGGCCTGATTATGCAGACAAAAAATGTCAAGTCAGTTCAATGCCTTCTACTGTTGTTGCTTCTCTCGATCCTCGACTCATCCTCTGCGCCGGTTTGGTATATCTCAGGTCTTTGCATGCGGATGTGCATTGATCTCGGATATCACTCAGAAACCACAATCGCTATTTCTTCAACTGGTGACGACGCAGAAGTTGAGAGGATAAGTGAAGCAGATACGAAGCGAAGACTATTCTGGGTAACGTACAGTTTTGATCGGACACTCAATATTCTTCTTGGTCGGCCCTTCACTTTTGACGACTTTACTGTCGACATTCATCTGCCGAGACATTCGCTAGTACCTAGTAAGCGACCACAGATACTGCACTGGCTTGAACTGCAACGACTCGAAAGTGAGATCGTACACAAGCTACATGCAGTACGGCGAGACGATACAAGCACTGGCGAACAGGACACAGACCTTACCCAGTGGACTAAGGAGATGGCTGAGCGGTTGAAAAGCTGGAACTCAGTAGCCCTGACTCTCACTGACTCCGATGGTCATAACGTCAACTGGTGGGGCTACTGGTATCGTACAGCGCTGCTCATCCTCTACAGACCATCTCCATCTCGTCCAACCCTCAGTACTACTGACACGCTGTCATGCTACGAAGCTGCCAAGGACCTTATTCAGCTCTCATATCTTCGTATCAGCGAAGGTTTAATGGACTTCACCTGGATAGACCTACATTTCCAATTCATGAGCGGAGTTACTCTCGTATTTATCGTCTGGAAGAATACTCAGGCGCGAATCAAGGCAAAGGGTGACTGGGTCTCATTCAAGAGCTGCTTGTTTCAATGGAAGAGTATACTTGAGAAACTTGGAGCGCGATGGGAAAGAATTGCACGAGCGCGTGAAGCACTATCCAAATTAGCTGATGCTACTATCGATCTGGTCGAGAAGGATATGATGCGGTCAGCAGGGGGAAGCCAACGACTACCAATACACCACAACTCGGAGGAATCTCGGCGGGATCGGAGGCGTTCTATCATACAACAGCTCCGGAGACAGGATTCTGATGGCGTGTCACAACGGAGTCTGGCTGCTGTTGGAGGCGAGACAGATATGCATGACACAAGTCCTCGAAACATTAATCTGGAATCGGGTAACAGAGCAATGATTCAGGTCTATGGACCTACTATAGACGCCGAGACTCAACGACGATCAGTAGCTGATACAGCTGGATACGGAACGCAATCCGCGGGCGAAAATTGGACAGCTTTTGGGACGTCAACAAATACTCAACAAGGACTCTTTGGCAACGGGCAGAGTCACAACACTATATCATCAATGATGCCAGAAGATACGTGGCCACTCTTTGATCTTTCAGATGTAACTGTCGCACCCGATGAGCTCAACTTCTGGGCATACTTGTCGGCCCCAATGCTCGGTGTAGAGGATATGTCGACGTCCCAGTTCAACGCTACGGGAAGGCCAGATGATTCTTTCACGAATAGCATTCTGAACTTTCACGGAGACTTTAGTAATATCACTCCTGAGATGCCAGTTGAGTATCCAGAGGACGGAGACTATGGGTATAACGCTGGGCAGTAAGATTTGTGATTTTTAACAAACACGGACATGTAATATATAGTGAAACTACCCTTGAAATATGAGAAGGGTCGTGTTGACCAATATGGGACCAGATCAGACCGCAACAATGGCTACTCCACTAACACATCCAAGTCTCTCATGTTGGGATGTTAGACAAGCATCGTGCTACTAGGTCCTGCCGCCAACAGTCAAGAGATACAAGCTGCCGGTAGTCGAGTTCACATTTGTCGGCGCGCCCAGATACAAAACATCCGTTCCATCACTCCTCATCAAAGCCTGAAGACGCTGCACCTTCTTGCCGACAGCCGGCTGAATGGCAGTATTGGTCCAGCCAGCCCCACCGACGTTCTCCAGCACAAAGGCACTTGCCGAAGTGCGACTGTAGTAGATGCGAGCAGTTGTTCCGTCGTGAGTGATGCCAATACCAGCGCTGGTCTCACTGTCGCTATACAGAATCTCACGTGTCCAGGGGTTCGATGTGCCATATGTGGCTGTTGCACGGCGGACTTGCCATGTTCCGCTAGTAGAATTCTTGAAGCGGTAGGCACTTTGGATGTGAACGGTGCCAGAGGGGCGTTCATAAAGGGCCATCTTGGCGCTCTGGAAAGCTGGGCCAGGTGAAGCGTTGATGTCGCCGCTGTATGTCTCGCCCGAAGTCAGAGGCTGATACACGATATCGGCGGTGTTCTGGGTAATGGGTGTCGAAACGGTAGATCCAGAGGCGGAGGTGAAGGAGTTTGTCGAAGGTCGATAGCGGACATAGCTTCCCTGGTGGCGCACAGCAGAGGCGGGATACTTGCTCCATTCCCACTGAACATGAACATCTCCATCAGACGAAAAGGCAATGTCATCGGGATAGACAGAGTAACCCTTGTTGTAGGCCCAGAGGCTGATGCGAGCCCACGTCTTGTTGCTCGTGGTGTACTTGTAGAAGTAACCTCCTCGTGCAGTGCCATCACCGGATGCTTGTCCTCGGACAATCAGCCATAAGTTCCCATCGGCATCACGCTTGATAACAGGGTATGTGATGAGGACACTCTGATCGGGCATATCAGAGCTGGCGTTGACGAGAGTGCTGCTGTACGGCTGAGATGAGCGGAAGTACTTCCATGGCTCGTTGTGCATGCTCGTGAAAACATGGACATAGCCATCACCATCAACGCTGATGCTGGGAGTGTTATGTCCAAGATCATCTGCAAAGACAGCACACTCTCCGTCTGAATCTCTGACACAATCGCGAGAGATAGTGCCATCTGAGATAGAGCGGCGCGCAACCATGACATTATTATCAGCGATAGCACCGCCCGGAGGATTCCTCAGATAAGCAAGCCAGTCATAGCCGCCATACTCATCTAAAGGATCCCACCAGGCAGCGCCACTGGTAGCATCGACAGCTGTTGAGATAGTGACGAGACTACCAGGGCTGATAGTAGCGCGTACCGTCGAAACGGCAGCCAGAAAGATGAGGGATTTAAGATTCGCCATTCCGAAGTACAGAGGCAGAAGAATGAGGAGTTGAAGCCGATCTGCTGATGGGAAAGAGATTTTGACCATTATCCACTCTTCTTTAAATAGTCCATCACGATATCCTGGTCTGGAGTCGGCAATAATTCCGCTCCATGCTTCCCCAGATTTTCTCCGCACTTGGGATCAGCATTGAAGCTGGGGTAGAACCGTAGAAATGGGATGAACATCTTGAAGGAACCGCCGTGTTACCAAAATTTCATCGCGCATGATCATTTTCGTTGATGGATCGAGTTTGGTTCAGTTGTCAAAGCGCTTCTTCTTAGTTCCGCGCGGTGGTGAGGCCTCAAGCGGAGTGGGTGGCGGAACGGCCGTGGTCGGTTTGCGGAGGGCGGTGGTTCCGTTGACTGGAAATGGCTTCACCGTGATCCGATATCTCCACTCGTAAGGGCAGACAAGTAGGCTAATAACGTTGGAACTAACCGCTACTACTTTGGCTGCTATCAGATATTTTGTGAGCGTAGCAATCCAGAGCTTAGTCTATATGCAGGTTAGATTATGAATCTACTCAAGTTTCCACTGCCAATCGATGTATGATGTCTTGCCTTTTCAACCACTTTCATTTACTATATCGAGTCAGCGCCGCCAAAGGCAGTCGCTTCTACCTACTTCCATAACGTAGCTCAGAAGCCAATCCATTATGGACGGAGAAGTTATTCGTCAACTCCCATATCAAGTCTCAAAAATTAGTTTCCCGTAGAACGCCGGCCTTGCTGTCCCGAATCATCTCCTGCATCCAAGCAGGAAATCCGCGAATCCCAGATAAAAGACCTGCATAACCTGGTAAAAAGAGGTCTCCGCGGCGGCCATTCAAGACATGATCTACAATCGCTTCAGCTGCATCGTTCGGCTCCTGAAGTGGATCGTGAAAAGTAGAATGTGTAGTGAGGTTCTGTATCAGAGGCGTGCGAACCCAGTAAGGGAAAATAATACTTTCAGAAAATATTAGATGAGTTGGTGCCCAGGAAAGGAAATGACACTCACCTTGTAAGCACATCTTTCGTGTTATATCTATGTTTCAGATCTTGCGTCAGGCCTTCATGGAAGGCTACTAACGCAGCCTTCGTACAGCTATAGTCGATATTGCTTGCGATAGTAATGAAGCTAGCTACGCTAGCAATTGTAACGACATGGCCGTGATTCTGCTTGACCATGGATGGGACCAATTCTTGCACAAGCCAAAAGTGTGCTAGCAGATTGACCTGGACCATCTGCTTGATCTGGTCTGCTGTGCAAGCAAGAATGTCTTTGCCTAAGGCGATGCCAGCATTATTGATCAGGACCGTTGGATCTCCGATATCCCGACGGACTTGTTCCATGGCCTCATGTATGCTGTGTGGCGAAGTAACATCGACTTTGTAGAAATGTGCATTTGGAGAGAATGTGCTTTTTGGTGGGTGTATGTCAAAGGATACAACTTTGATGTTTTTGCGGGAGAATTTGTTGACCATTTCAGAGCCGATGCCGCCACTGCCACCTGTGATAAGCACGATTTCCTTACTCCAATCCCAAGGTTGTGCGGTGGACGATTTGTAGAGTACGATTCGGTTGAGAATTTTGTTAATGATGAAGCAAATGCTAATAGTGCCAATCGTTCCAATAAGGAACCTGAAGAGGTTTGTAGTCATGACTGAACTTGCTACTACTAGAATAAGTATGCTTTAAAAAGACAGAAGAGTTTCAGAAGAAAATCTGTCTGCACAAAAGTATGCCACGGCACCAGATTATTTATCAATTCTGCAGTGCAACTTACCAATCCAAGTCAACCACTCGATAGCAATCGTCGCTGTGTACTTATCGCGCACGTGGAGAGCTGAAATAGGTAAGAAAATAAGAAAATCCCACCTTTGCTGCATACAAAAGGACAGAAATAGTCTAGACGCTATCGATTGCAGGAGCTGAAAGTACATAAGCAGCATGACGATTGGCTAAAAAAGCACCACGATTTTGTTTGCCTATACATTGATACTCTGTTCTGTGTACTTAGCTGCCTGAAATAGAGTTTGATGGGAGGCCTCAATAATCTTTACGGTACGGTGGAACATAACCCCTCCCTGGTTGGCCAATTTCACAGGCGTTGGATTTATCGAGATATGGAGGCATACTAGCGATGTAATTGTTGCTGTTGCACCTCACGGGCATGTAGTGCCGTCAGAGCATAGCCTAACCTCAAAGGAGCCATACTTAAGAAGATTCTATATACTTAGAGTTTGTAGTGTAAATATTTGTTCCTCCTTTTCCCTTGCAGACATCCCCCTTCTCATCAGCAGATTCCTCATCTCCCTTCAGCTTCTTAATGCTTGGGTTCAATTGATTGCCACAAATGCAAAAGTTGACTTGTTCCACTGGACTATAATACTTGGTCTGGAGAGCAAAGTAATCAGAGTGATGACAGAAGTATGCGCACTCTTCCAGAGTGCCGTCTCTCCATTCCATATAGTTCCTTCCCAGTAACACGTATTCCTTCTTACTCTCGAAACATCCGATATTGACGTACTCAACAGCCAGATGCTCTTGAGAACTAAAGACTTCAATAGGATGTTGTTCCGGACCACAAGAAGAGTCCTCGTATCCGTAGCCGCAGCGAGATTCGCAGCCATAAATATTGTGAGGTCTGCTATCCATTCGCAAACGATCGTCGCATATACAGGTATCGCGATTTTGTAGACCGAAGACAGGCAAAGAGAGTGAGAGACAGTAGGCTTGACAAGAAGAAATAGATAGGGGCTTGATATGGCTCAACCTAGGACCTGTCAAAGCAAGGGTGGGACGATCAAAATCGTCGTTGCCACTGAAATAACATCCGTGGCGCCAGTATGGAGGAGGGGGATATGATTCTGGTAGAGCGTTTTTGGTTGGGCCGACACAATACGCTTGTCCTGGGATGAGACTCGTAGTACAGTTACTTGGCGATATCGATGGGTTGGCAGCTGTAAATAGAGACAGACTCATGTCGTGCTGGCCCAGTACTGAGAGAAGTCATCTCCTTCCTCAACTGTAAACCAACGCCCGCACTGTTTGTTCGCAGCCGGATCGGCGTTCTCGGGTCGTGGAACAACCTCGTCAGCATAATTGGAGTCTGCCGGGTCAGGATTTTTGATAGTTCGGTTGTAATGGCCGTCAGATGGCGTAGTGCAAATGAATTTACCGAACTGGAAATCCTTGTAAGCGCCACCTGGGCTCCAGGGATTGAGAGACATGAAGTCCTTTATGGTGATACCCAAGGACTCAGATACAGAGGTACAAGTGTCGTTTTCTTTAACTTGATAAGTATTGCATTGAAATGGTAGACAGATTGGCACGTCTTCAACCATATCGTCGCATTGGAAGATGTCGGGGTTGTTGATAAATATTTCTGCAGAAGAGACGCCGTACTCGAGAGCTAATGACTCGCAAGGGTCGTTGGCCTTTGATACATGTACATGAGAAAGACAAACCACGGGTGGCAGCGGGGGTCGGGTTTCGCCTTTCTCAGGAAGTATCCTGTGGAATTGGAAGTAGCTGGTGATGTTAAGATAACACCCGAGCCAGATCAAAATTGGCGTGTAAATCATGAATGAGAAAAAGCATGTTAATAATGTCTGAGATGATGGTTGAAGGTTTCTTCTGATTCTAGCAAGTCGCATGTTGGCGGTGTTAGGCTAATCATTTTTACTCTGAGTTTCAACTTCGGTCTCGGGCTGATTTAAGACAAATTTACAGACTGAGCGGCAGATTTAAGCGATGATACACAACCAACAAAAGTGGGCAAAATAAACACTTTCGACCTTCTTCAGCTGGTCAGTAACCTCTTTAATATGCCAAGGCTAGGCAACTTTACAGAACCAACACAATGGTACGAGAGTCCCATTATTATGAGATTAGGACTCCATCGACGGCCCGAAAGGATATTGCCAAGGTAGTGATATCAGTTTTAGTTCAGGCTGCAATAAAGCAACATGCATCGTATTAATGAGTAAATTGCAAGACACTGAGACTACCTTTTTACCAGATTCT
The DNA here is from genome assembly GCF_013396075.1 of Fusarium subglutinans. Taxonomy (NCBI): domain Eukaryota; kingdom Fungi; phylum Ascomycota; class Sordariomycetes; order Hypocreales; family Nectriaceae; genus Fusarium; species Fusarium subglutinans. The sequence continues at coordinate 20,720 of NW_023502383.1, forward strand.
ACCAACACCAGCTCCAAGCTTGGCCACGGTGGGGACCAGCTTGAGAGGAGTCAACTTGTACTTGTAATCAGCCTTGTAAAAGTTACCCTTCTGTGTAATGTTAACTCCAGCCTTGCCCCAATCGTTCTCTGTTTAATAGTCAGTAGGGAGATTTGAATGGCAGAACAATTGTACTTACTGGCTCCAAGGTTGGCATAGCCATCAAGCTCCTCGTCGCCGCAAGTGCAAGTGTTGGGAGAGTCCATAGGGATGACAAGACCGTAGGTGCTCAGAGCTTCGCTTGTGTTGCCTCGGAAGACGTTGCCCTCAACCAGAACCTATCTCAATCAGTCAAAATACCCCCCACAAGCTTCGTGCGACATACCTGGTTATCAGATCGACTGTGGATGGCCTGGTACAGGAAATCCTCGTAGAGATTGTTGTAAATGTGCTGGTGGCCAAACCGACCAGCAGGGCCACGAGTACCCATGTTGCGCCAGTAGTTGTGATGATATGTGACGTGGAGGTGGCCGAAGTCGAGATCGCGGAAGGTAGCGTCGTTGCCAACGAGGGAAGACTTCCAGTGGTCGTGGAAATAGTTCCACGAGACGGTGATCCAATCCGAAGCGCGGATGATATCGACTTGTCCGTCCTAGAAAGAACAGGTCAGCTAACCGTTTTGTGGAATCGGTGACTGCACAAGACTTACGTAGTGATCAGGACCTTGGTTGATATCTGAAGCAAACTCGTTATGATCAACCCAGACGCGAGTGCTGTTTCGGATAGTGATACAATCATTATCCAAAATATGGGTGATCTTCAAGTTCTGCAGAATGACATTGTCTCCATGATAAACATCGACGCCAGCACCAGTGATGTGAGCGGTCAATCCGACACCAATAAGAGAAGTGTTGGATCCGACCTTCAGGCGAGAAGGTAGAGTAACCTTGCCCTTGAGCTTCACGATCTTAGGCTCGGTACCCTTGACAGCAGCGACAAGCTCCTCGGCCGTAGTGACAGTAACAGTCTTTCCACCCTTGCCACCAGTGGTGATACCAAGGGGATTATCCTTCGCGTAACCCTCAACACCCCAAGTCGCGAGACTGAGATATTCCTTGGGAAACGCAACAGTAAGAGTCGCAAAGACACCACAGAGAACCGAGGACAGCTTCATCTTGGCAGTTGAATGAGAACGAGAGGGAACTGAGATGTCAATGGCACAAACATGGTCTTTAGCACGGTATATGTATTCAAGATCATCTGCGCTTTTTTCTCTTTGCATCAAAGGACCCCGAGCTCGGTTAGGATTAAGGTACTGGTTAATTCTGAGGTGTTTGCGGGGAACCCCTGTCGGGCTTGACAATTAGCACCAATGATCAGACGAGAAGAACTCTTGATCGAACGGCGCAGATCACAGGGTGTTTGTAAGTGGTGGAATATGTTTTGCCGTCAAATTACGGTTAAAGATAAACAATGATCGGCTCGGACCTTATTGGGGTAGGTAGCAGTGCTAACGAACGGAAAACCATGAAGGGAATGGTATGCTTAAATTGCGGGATGATTTCGTATTCATTATCTACAGAGGAGATCGTCTGAGGTTGAGAAGAGGAGTCTCATCAATGAACTTGATATCCTATACATGATATTGCAATGTTCACTTCATCAGTCTTGTTTCATCGCTTTTACTCGCCTCAGTGAACTTAGAGCCCAATAGCGACACAAATGGCCATTTGCATTTCCGCATCTAAAGTATTGACTAGTCCAATATAAGGTAATCAGTTGGGGGTTGGGGGTTGCGGTTAAGCGGGAGATGGTTCCATTGCATGTGTCAAGACCCAAGGTACTAGTCCCCGATCACCTCGGCTAGCAACCTTCGGCCACAGTATTGCCATCAATCACATCCCACTGAAGAAGATCAAAGCGGTTTAGTATAAAGATGCGAGGATAGAAATCTTCATGGCCAAGCACGATGCTAATGAATAGATGCCATTACCTTTGAGTAACAATTGTCAGCGCCAAGAGAAATAGACCCCAACGATGGGTTGCGACCCTGTATGGGTGTTGGGGGTTCATGGGGCTAGAAATCACAACTTCGTGTCATTGTGGTCTTTAACTACAACATTTTGATATTTGCGGTGTATCAAGGCTATCTATCTATGGATATCCTTGGTGCTTGAGCTTCATCTATCTAAGCACTACCATTGTTGTTATTATCCACCATCGCGATGAGAGGGATGTCCTCCTCTACTGTCCACCCGACTGGGTATCACGATGTATCGCCCTCTCAGTGGTTTTTCAACTCACCAAGAGCAGCAACCCGATTCTGAGCCAACATCAACAGCCGGTCTACCTGAATGACACCGCCATTCTTGAGACCAAGCAGATGGGCGCTCTTGATCAAGTTCTTGATCTCACGACCATTCAGCTTCATCTCAGCCAACTTGTTCATATCCTCGTCAGAAATCTCAACCTGAGTACCCCCAGCGCGAGTGATGAAGTTCTGCCAGACCTTCTTCCGAGCTTCGAACGTCAAGTCCCTATATGGGAGGAAGAGATCCACGCGGGATTGGAAAGCCGTGTCGATACTGGCTGTTCGATTGGTCGTGAGGAAGCAGACTCCCGTGTAGTACTCGAGCTTGGTGAGGAATACTGTATTTGTTAGTTTACACTTAGAAGGAAGAGTAGGAAGACCCGGTGCTTACCAGCTACGAGCTCATTCCTAGCTAGATCGCTGTCGGTACGAGCACCGAGGAAGACATCGGCCTCATCGAGGAGGAGCATGGCGTTCCAGAGACCACAGAGATTGAGTGCTCGTTCCAGCGCAAGCTCGACCTCCTTCGGGACGGTTCCCAGATCTCCAGCACTCATGGAGTACAGGGGCACACGTGCCTTCTCAGCGACTATATCTCGGGTCAGCCTGCAAACGCATATATAGTGATCAGGTTCACTTACCTGCTTCTGCGGTATAGGTCTTTCCTACACCAGGTGGACCAAACATGAGAATGATGATACCACGACCTACAAATGTTAGATATTGATACAGTTTGCTACTGGGGACTCCTCACCTTTGTCTTGGATGAAGTCGTCGAAGCTATTGGCGAGAGTCTTGTTCTCCACAAACTCCCAAGCAAGCTGCTTCTCCATGCCTGGAAGCACGAGGTGGTTGAACGCAGCATCATTCCATACCACAGGGGTCAGGCTATCCACATAAAACTGGGCTATTGGTGACTGTCAGCTCTTATACATGGAGTCTAGAGACATCTCAACTTACCCCATTCCTTGGTCTTCAGGTCAAAGCCTTTCAGCCACGGTGTCGCAACAAGACACATATCATCGGTGAGGGACTCGAGATCCTCAGAGCGTCCTGCAGTATCGTTTGGTGCCTTGACTGTCATTTCTGCATTACCCTCCATAGGCGTATTGGTTTCCTTCGGGGTATCTGAGTCGTCGCTGTCGTCGTCGTCCTCACATTCGCCGTCGCATCCCCAGTCACATTCATGAGCTTTGGACTTCTTTTCGTCCGACTTCTTCTTCTGACCGACCTGGTCGGCGTCAACCAGGGGTGCGAGATCGGGTTTGACTATATCATTGGTCATATAGTAAGCGTGAGCGTCAATAATGACTCGACCAGACACCTGCGCTACTCGTCAGCGAAAGTCAATGCGTTATCTCCGTTTACAGTCTTACCGGTCGCTCCTCTGAGCTTCCAGGAGGCAACAGAATCTTTGATCCGGAACAGGTTTGGAAGTGCCAACCACGCAAGGCTTCAAACTTCCGGCCTCGCTCTGTCATCTGCTTTCGAATCTTGGAGGGAGAGTTGTGGAAGGACAAGGGGTACGCAGGTAGCGAAGTAACCCGTCGATAGGCAACGAATTCTGGGATGATAATCATGGTCTTCGCATAGCCACAACGGTTGCCGTTCCAGTCAATATACTCCATGTGAATCTCCCAGTATGATGGCTTTGGAGGTTGCTTCACGAGCTCGTATTTGGCGACACGGCATACAGCCTCGACACCGTAGAACTTGGTGATCACAAACTCATGTGGAGCAAAGATCTGCCACAGGTCGTCGAACATGACGTTTCCGGTCTCGCGAGTCTTGACGAGTGCATCAACTTTGGGGGCCAAGATCGGGGTAAGGAATTCCAGGAGCTTGGCTGCAGCCTCTGGTTCGTGCCCCTCATCACCAGACTTGCAGAGAGACAGGAGACGATCCCAACGGTGGACGAGAGGCATGAATGGAGGTTTGAAAGTCCATTTCTCAACGTCAAGGTCAAGGTCTTGATACTTGTCCAGGACGGTCGAGATGACTGCCCGCATGCCGGAGCTCTGGATGGTGAAAGATTCGGTCTGCCATTTAAGGTCGTTGAAGATGTGTCGATGGACGATCGGATCCTTCAAGGTAGTCTGTTCTATGTCATTTTGGTCTGCCTCGTTGGTCGGGAACCTGGACCACCTCTCGGGGCATGACTCATAGCGGCAGCGATGTTTGTAGAGCTTGGTGTCGGGAGACATGTTGAGTGAATGTTGATAGCTCTTCAGGTGTTGTGGTGAGGATGGAAAAGCTGAAGTGCTAGGTAGTCAAAAATCAGTTCAGAAGCCGACTCAAGACCCTTTCTTATAGCCGTAAAGGACCAAAGTTTGTTGCCGGTTGAGTCACCGGAAGTGTTTTTAGGTTGCTTGTACGGAGTAAGTTTGTGTTGATTGAGGTAGTCTTTCGTTTGCGAGGTGTAATAAGCCCACCACTGTTTGTGATTTTAGTGGATTAGCCCATCATATTTAGGTTGCGCGCATTGTTAGCCTATGAATCTCTTCTGAAGTTTGACCGGGCTGAGTTAACAGGCTGATTCACGTCGCGCAACCACTTTTTTCAATGAGACCTCAATTCTTTTTACTGGTCAAGCTTTGGCTGAGCGTTCACTCAATCACTTGAAGGTTTCTAAACATGCGCCTATTTTGAGGGGGGCTGGGCGTATAATAAGCTTCCTAGCTAGATACAATAGACTTTCGATGCCAGTGTAGAAATCACATCTACTTTAACGATCGTCTCATTTGCCCTGCTGCCTTTTCCAATAACCTTTGCTGCTCATGTTTGCAGTGCGGCAGTGACCCTTGGCCGACGCTTAGGCCCTTTTTCAGTGCATGGTTACCCTGGATTGACGGTACCAAGTGTTGGTTGAGAAGTAGCTAATCGCTGTCTATGCACCACAAACACAAACGGCCTGTATGATGGAACGAAATGATGTGGTGTTTCTGGATAACTTTTGCTTGCTGATAAAAATTATTATTCAAGGTAGCCATGCCTTAGGAAGCAAGAAAATACTAGACCTTAATATAAGGTATTAAAATAAACTTAGTAAAGAGCTCCCTAAGCTTAGGCTAGATTTACCTAAATATTTTTATTGCTTAGGGTTAAGGGCCTGTGGCCTGTATTTTCTTTCCTCCCCTACCTAAGTAGCCATAGTACCAGATCCTACATATTATCCTTCTATGGTTACTCAGCCGGGAAGGGGTGTCACAGCACAATAGGCAAAAACATGCTTGTAACAGATTTCGCGACAATTGACTGACCACCAGCAAATAATATTATTCGTGACTTGATGCGGAAACTTGCCAGATCCAGGCAATAAATCAATTATTATTTATTGTCTTTTAATGCAGAATTGTACTCGTGGTGGCAGACATGACAGAATTCTGACATCATAACATGATCTGATAGGCTAGCGCCAAAGAGCTGAAAATTCCTCCTCCCTTGCATGAGGCTCTTTTTCTCAACTTGATGCTGATTCAAAGCCTGTGAAGCAAAGAGATGTCGTGTTAGCGACCAGTCCAGTCCAGTCCGTGCATTAACTAAGATACCTTAGATCAGGTCAGTACGAATGAGACCGGAGCTCGATGCTACCGTCCCCACCACGGACAAGACCATAAACATGGACGACATCCTCGATTTCTTGCCCGTCCCCACTCTCGTTGTGTCCCCATCCTATCGCATCCAAAGAGCCTCTGTCGGTTTGCTCGAGGCATGGACACGTAAGCGCGAGGTACTTGTCGGCCAAGACCTCTTCACTGCCCTCTATCACGGATCGCCGACCGAATCATTCGATCGTATTCCCTTTACCTACGCGATTGAAACTGCACTTGAAGCTCGCGCTCTCCGTCTATGCCATGCGGCCTATATCGCGAAAGGCATTTCTTGGACTGCACGTATCATGCCCGTGCACAAAGGCGATGAACTGCTGTGCCTGGTCATAGAGTGGGAACAAGCCGAGCCTCACACTACAACGGTCAACGGCGAAGTAACTCAGAGCTGGCTGCCTATCGACGACGCTTTCCGCATCCTCGTGCAGGCTGTCAAAGATTATGCCATCTTCCTACTCGATACTCGCGGCAATGTCATGACCTGGAACAATGGAGCAGAGCTAAATAAGGGCTATAAGAAGGAAGAAATCATTGGCAAGCACTTCACGACATTCTACAGCCAAGAGGACATCCAGTCTCGGAAGCCCGAAAGAGAACTCGAAATTTGCTTGCGTGAAGGCCGAGTCGAGGATGAGGGCTGGCGCTACCGCAAGGATGGCAGCCGGTTCTGGGCCAACGTTGTTATAACGGCCATCTACAAGAACGACATCCATGTTGGCTTCGGCAAAGTCACCAGGAATCTCACTGAACGAAAAGAGGCAGAACTGCGACTGACCGCTGCTTATGAGGAAAGCACCAAACTGAAGAATGATTTCCTGGCAAACATGAGTCACGAGATCCGTACGCCGATGCACGGTGTGCTATCTGCCTGCTCTCTCCTACTGGATAGTCCTCTAACTGAAGAGCAACGGGAGACGGCCAATATGATCCAAGAGAGCGGACAAGTCCTGTTGCGCATCATCAACGATATTCTCGACTACTCAAAGATTGCGGCCGGCACATTTCCCATCATGAATGAGAGGCTGGATATCGCTAATGTCATCACATCGGCTGTGCGTAGAGTCCAAAGTACTGTGCAGCCGGGAGTATCTCTAAAGCTGCACCTATCGCCAGACTTGCCAAAATGGGCGGAAGGTGACGCTTTGAGATATCTCCAGATCTTTGAGAATATCCTGAGCAATGCTATAAAGTTTACCGAGAAGGGATACATCTCGGTTCATGCATCGATGCTTGCTGAAGACGAGACCACTCACACAATACGAACAGAGGTCTGGGATACTGGGCATGGCGTTACAGAAAAAGACGCGAAGGAGCTCTTCAAACCATTCACGCAGCTTGATACACCACACCAGAAGCGGCGACCGGGAACAGGCCTTGGGTTATCAATCGCGAAATCACTTGTGGAGCTGCTGGGAGGGAGTATTGGATATAAGCCTAACTCGGAACGGCAGGGCAGCATCTTTTGGTTCTCGTTCAAGGTGAAGAAGCTTAGTGGCCTTCGTCAGGCCGAATCTATTACCGCTTCACCGGGAGTCGGGGCGCTATTACCCCAACAACAACAGGTTCAACAAGGGGAGGATCTTGCTACACAACTGGAACAACTATTGAAGATCTCACCAACGAAGAAGATCCTTGCTGCTGAGGACAACATCATCAACCAAAAGGTCCTAGTCGGGATGCTGCATGGCTTTGGATTCAAGGATATTACCGTTGTGTCAGACGGCGCTCAAGCTGTGTCATCACTATCAGCGGCGGCTGATACCTTTGACCTGATACTGATGGATATCAGTATGCCGGTTATGAACGGTTACGAGGCAACACTTCGAATACGTCATAGCAGCATACGTCTGCCTATAATCGCTATGACCGCTTATGCACTGAAAGGCGACATGGAGCGTTGCTTGGAGAAGGGGATGGATGATTATATCCCCAAGCCAATGGATAAGCAAGTGCTGATGAGGAAGCTTTTGAAGTGGCTGCAGAGTCCAGGCGACATCACACCAGACCTCGCTATTGGATAGGATTAGTAGCCATCGAGCTATTTGACTTACCATGACCATACTCCAAGATTAGATTCATAACTCATACAGTTTTGAGAAACGCTTGCTTCGTTCCAGTTCTTGACACCGGGGTTAAGGTCTCAAAGATGACAGTCGCATGTCATCAAGCAGATCAACTTTCTTGAGCTTGATGGGGACAAGCCAAAACGGAGATTGTCCCGGATCGAATGACTTTCGAGGCTTCTCAGAGCGATGTACGTTGATGTCAATTTCTTCACATAAACAAAGGGGATCTTAATCAGACTTTTTCTCGTGCTTCGTATGAGTGTTGTCTTGGACTTTGTATTTCGTATTGACTACTAGATTCGGTAACTCAACGGACTTGATATCCATTTATAGTGTAGCAAGGCCAAATGACCTCAATGCTTTCCGCCATCGCCCCTTAGATATGTGACCTGACCAGAAAGAAACCGGTGGAAGGACTGAAGAAGCGGGAAAAGATCCCCCTCATCATACAAAAGGTCGTGAGTGTTTTATAAGCTCTGCTTCTTATGGTGGATATTCGTCCACTTGGTAAACAAGCTCGTAATAGCTGTGATGCCACAAGCCGCAATAGTAATTGCAAAAGCAACTTTGATGCCCCACGCATAAGCATGTAAGATACCATTCAGCTCAGCGCCGGAGAAGTTCTGTCGCAGAGTAGTGGCGCCAGTTTCTGTAACTAAGGTGGGATCAACTGTAGGCGCAGTGCTGGACAGCTTCTGAAGGATCTGGTTGATGAAGCCAGATTGCGCAGCGGTGATCAAGAATGTACCGCCGATTGTACGAGAAACTGTGGCGGTGTGAATGTCAGCTGGTTGGATGGAAAGGCAAAGGAAAGGAAGATGAAGATACGTAGGGAAATTATGTACTCACATATGATGATAGAAGTCACAGGAGCCATGTCACTGGGTGCAGCGAACGCCTGCGAAATGACAACAGGAACCTGGAGACCAACACCATATCCAAAACCCGCCAAGATCTGATATCCAACCCATTTGCCCGTCGACGTCCCAATGTCGAGGGTATAGAGAAGACCGGAGGCAATCGTGACGATGATCGAACTGACCACCAGATATGGAGCCGCAGTACCCGTCTTTGTAATGGCTTTGCCAGATGCAAATGTCGCCACGCTGAAAAGCGCGATGAGAGGAATGTTTCGTACACCTGAGCCGATAGGACTCTGGTTATCGATGCTCTGGAAGTAGATTGGCAGATAGTAAAGGGTTATAAAGTAAGATCCAGCGAAGAAGAAGCTCCAGACAGCGTTGACCCAAACTGTTCTTTGAAAAATGAGTCGTGGGGTTAACATTGCACGCTCTCCCAGCCAGAACTCTACTAATATCAGAGCGATAATCATCAGAACGAAGCCGACAAGCAAGCCGATGACGACGCTTGAGTTCCACGCATGAGTAACTCCCCCATATTGAAGTGCCAGAAGCAAAGACAAGGACGCGCCCATGACCAACGCCGTGCCTATAAAGTCCATCTGTAAAAGCTTCTCCTTGAGTGTAGCGTCGACGACCTTGACCCCTGCTGGAGTCTTGAAGGTGAAAAGGATGACGAGAATAGCCAGACCGCCAATTGGAAGATTGATGTAGAAGCACCTAAAAACAGTAAGTTAGTAAAAATCGGTCTGAAGGAGACTTATGTAGTTGTTTTGTAACACCAATCTCAAGAAATTCCACTTACCATCTCCAGCTCGCCCCATCTGTAAGTCCTCCACCAATGAGTGGCCCAGCAACAGCAGCAATACCATATGATAATCCGATGAAACCCGTATATGTAGCTCTCTTTTCGGGCGCAGCAATGAAAGCAGGAATAGTGTAAACCCCAGGGGCAACACCCGAGGCGCCTAAGCCAGCGATAGCACGCCCGACAATCACAGTCGTCGAGTTACGAGCAACAGCGCTGATTAAGCTTCCGAGTTCGAAGATGAAGATGGATACTAGGAAGCTTGTTTTTAGTGGGAAGAACTTGTAGATCTTGCCCCAAAGTGACTGGAATGCTCCGAGGGTGAGGAAGTATGCAGAGCCGTACCACGAGATATCTTGCAGGCGGCCGAACTGGTCGGTAATCTTGGGGACGGCGGTTGCGACGATAGTCTTGAGAAGTATCAGCGTTGAAGATGGTGGGGAGGATGGTTTGGAGTAGCTGAGTTTACCTGGTCGAGAGAGCAGAGAGTGATGCTGAGCACGAGCGCAAGCATGATGAAGAACATTTCCAGGCCTTTCGGGTATTCGACAGACTTTTCTTCCTTCAAACCACCTTTAGCCTTATCTCCGTTCGCTTCTTCGTCGCGGACCTCTGGCGTTTCTATATCATTGGCAGTTAAAGATGTCTCAATAGACGGTTGTCTTGACTCGGAAGCCTGCCTCTCCTCGTCGAGGCTCATGGTTGTCGATTTCTCTGTGGTCATATTTGTTTCCTTTTCGACCATGTGCTAAAGAAAGTGTAACGATTGAGACCTGTCTTTTTGATGTTTCTTTGGTTTCGAGGCCTATTCGATAGTACGATCTAAGGGGTAACAAAATGTAAACTCAAATCGCAGCTTGCCTTAGGTCTAACGACAAGGCTAACGTGCAACCGACCTTTGACAAATATTCTCGCTCGATATATAGCAATATGAGTGAACAGAATCTCTACTGGATTTTCTTCCACCGACGACTTCATAACGGAGGTAGTTGAGACAAACGCCGTGAAATTGTTAAGTCCGTTAAAGCCGACCACCTTCAAAAGGGGAAGCATTGTGGGCAATCTTATACCACGTCATTGAAATGTCAGACATTGCGAAAGGATATTAAAATAAACCCGGAATTGAGAGGAGTGAGCTTATTATGGTTGTACTGCATTTATTTCCTACCTTGACAGGTATTGGCCGGATCATAGGTCGACCATCTAAAACATGTCTCAGTCAAAGATAGAGTCACAAACCGACTATACGAATAACGATTAGCATTTCATTCTGGATCACAAACCTCCGCCCGTATCCTCGTTATCTTGTTTATGGGCCGGCGTAACACGGAGCTGGCATTTCGTTGATTGCTAGCAGCGATAATCTGATCTATGAGCTGCACCGAGCAAGGGGATTGGCATACGATTCACCGTATCTCTTCAATAATTCTGGTAAGCTACCAACGCTAATGATAGTCCCACCGAGAGTCAGGTGTATAGTGATACCTCGGTTCATGTGTAGACGATTCCCATCCTAAATGAAGCAGCTTGTTCCTCCTCGTTCATGACAATTTAACCCAGAGAAACACACCCACAAATGAGTCAGTAGAATTCCATAACGTTCCCCTGTTGCACGCCAGCGCCAGACTGAATATTCGCCATGAATGAAGAGCCATCCTGCTCGTAAGGTCGAGGTGGCTGGGCAGACGAAATGCGCATCCGATTGCCCTGGTTCACATCACGCACCGTTTCTATCGTCCCACCATAGTTTGATCCCTGCTGTCTTGCTAAGAGAGAATGACCTGGTGGAGGAGTAGCCCTTCTATCTGTATGAATGTACCGCTTGAGAACAGCTTTTGATGTCGCAGCGGCCATCGCAGCAGCATAGTCCTGCCACTCTTTGGTCTTTTCGCAATCAGCAAAGTCCGATACCCCTTTGACAATGATGCATGGCAGCTCTTGCCATATGCCTGCACCTTCCATCTCGAACGCGACGATGTTTTCAGCGGCGGCGATGCGATCACGATGTTCAGCAGAGACCATGACAGTGTCCCCTGAAGCCATGGGTCCAAAGTGGACAGTCGGTGCTTGTATGTCGATGACTTGATCGACTGCTTGTCCTCTCAGAGCCAATGGTAGCGATCGTGACCCAGAAGCGCTAATAACACTCTTTTCTGGCCTCTCATATCTACCATGCTGACCTAGTCGAGCAGCATTCTCTTTGAGTTCCTCGATAAACGTCGCCGTCCCCTTCATGAGCCGTCTTTTCCCCAAGACTGTTTGGAGACTTTCCAGGAGATTAAAGATTTCTTTGGGCACCATTTCACCATGGCAGGTCTTCTTTCTGACAAACTCATGATCCGTCTGGTACCCGAAGTCATATCGAACGATAGTGTCGCTGATGACTACGTCACCCAGACCAATTTCCCTTTCCCTAATTGAAGGAACGGCACCGCAAACTCCGACGAGTATCGCGAGGGAGATATTTGGGTAGCTTGTGCGTAGGTTTGTCGCAGCGGTCGCCGAATTCACCTTTCCTTTGCCTAACAATACGATCACAACGTTATGCTTATCAATACGCCCAGTGACATACGTGTTATGATCTCCGTCAGCTTTGCCGAATTGATCGCCATCCTCATCCCAGAACTCATCGATTACCATACAGACAGCATCGAACTCAAGGGATAAGGCGCAAACAAGAGCAACTGAAAAGTCCCCTCGGCCGGCAGGTCGCTGGTAGCTGCTCATCTCGATGAAGATGTTCCCTTTCTGCCCTCATTTATGCAGAAAAAGAGCAAGCTTCGCTCTGAGACAGCTCGGTATTTGTGTCAGAGTTAAGCGATGTCGTGGTAGAACGAGAGAAGCTTCAAGCTCTTTATTGAAGGTAGTATGTATGTCTTTAGTCACCAAGATAAAGCAGGCAAGTTTGGAGGGGTTTCGAATTCTGGACCGGGAGCGATGGCTGTCGAGTCCTCAGGGAGCAAGGAAACGCCGGACCTTGATATAGGGTGTTAAAATAAACTTAAAAAAGAGCCCCCTAAATTTAGATTTACCTAAGTATTTTTATTGCTTAGGGTTAAGGGCCTGTGTTTTCTTTCCTCCCATAGCGAGTGTCACAATCTTTCAGAAGTGGCTGTAGACTCGCAGCAGCGGCTGAGTGAGTGCTCTTTATCGCCTAGCTCCGATTCTCCCTTCAGCGGTGTGGGGTCGTCAGGCATGCAGATCTTATCAGGGCGGTGTCATGATCGGCTCACGATACCCAAGCCTGAAAAGGACATGCATGAAATGGTTGGAGGTGGTTTCGGATCCCCATGCCTATTTACTTGACTCAGTTTATCGCAAAGCGAATAACAAGAATCCTACTTTACTTTCCCTCTGAACTTTCAAAGAATGGGAGAGCGTCATGAAAATAGACTTGACCTTTTTCGACTTTCTTGTGTTGGTGATAGTTCTTTGTGGCTGCATATATTGTTTCGTATCTGCAGGCGCAGGCCCAATGACAGACCTGGAATGTGCTCTGTAGACCTGAGGCCATCCTTGGCAGCCAGGATCCCCCAGGGTAAGCAGTAACCAGCCCTCAGGGTGAGGAAAAACAGCGGAACGGCTTACACCAAAAATCGTTAATCTCCCACCAAAGCCCGTCCGCTATATTTCCTCACCCCCTAGCCAGCTTAGCAGCACATTTCGCCCCCCCATTTTCATGGCCGTTATACATGTGAAGCGTAGTAATTCAAAGACAGGTGATACAATGTCAATGAGATAGCCATGATTTCTTTACTAGTGTTAAGCTCCGCAGGGCTGTAAATAGCCATCCATATCTTGTCTGTGCATCAAATCGTCCGCTAGCTTGTTATAAAGAGAGTGCTCCCAGGGCAAAATGAGCGTGGTGTTGGCCAATCACATCTTGTAGTTCCTGAGACTGTACTGGGGGGTTGAAAATACGGCTGATTGCTTAGCTGGGTGTCGCGGTCAGTCGGTGTGACCATCTGACTTTTCTTCCTCCCACGTCAAACGGCGGTTCTAGTTCTTGATTTTTTGTCCATCACCTCCGACGTCGCCTATGAACTCAAAACGAATTATCCATGATCAGGGATGTCCGGACCATCGCAATTGCACCAGGGTGGCTCAGAGTTTGCGAGCACAGTCACTGGGCATAATGTCGACTTGGGGAACAAGTCATTGACTCGCAGAGACACAGCTCAAACAATAAATCATCACAACTATTATGGACACTTCACATCACCCGCACAAGATGGGAGATACGAGCATCGCGGAGAGAAGAGGAAGTGTACCGAGGACCAAGGTTTGTTCTCTTTACTTCCGCTCAGGACCTTTCAACAACATGAGTCTAGACTAATCTATGTGCGACAATCAGATCAAGGTGGCCACAATCATCCACCACTTGAGACTCTACTTCAATCATTAAAGTTCAATCAAATCGATGCCCGGCATGACAACATCAAGAAAGCTCATACAAAAACATGCAAATGGATCATCAACAGAGCGGAGTATGTCGACTGGCTGAATCCCGACAAGATCGATGAACATCATGGCTTTTTATGGATTAAAGGAAAGCCCGGGGCAGGAAAATCCACTTTGATGAAGTTTATTCTCAGCAATGCCCGAAGAAAAATCAAAGAGAAAATCATCATCTCTTTCTTCTTCAATGCACGAGGGGAACAGCTGGAGAAGTCCACTACTGGCATGTACAGGTCGCTGTTGCTTCAAATCCTTCAGCAGCTTCCGGCACTCCATAGTGTGCTAGACCCTGGATTAGTCTTAGGGATCGGCGAGAACCACGAATGGAGTGTTGAGGCATTGAGAGCATTATTTGAGCAGGCAGTGGAGGGCCTCGGGAATTCTCCCGTGGTTGTTTTCATTGACGCTCTAGATGAATGTGATGAGTCCGAAATCCGTTCCATGGTATCGTCCTTCAAGAGTTTGGGTAACCTGAGTGCCACCGAAGGAATCAGCTTCCAGGTATGCTTGGCAAGCAGGCATTATCCTCATATCACAATGCCAAAGAAGATTGAACTAGTTCTGGAAGCGCAAGAGGGACATGAGCAAGACATCGTTTCCTATCTTGACAGCGAGTTGGAAATCGGAGACAGCAAACTCGCTCAAGAGGTTCGGGCTCAGATCAAAGAAAAGGCGTCCGGTGTCTTTATGTGGGTTGTTCTTGTCTCTGGCATTTTGCAGCAGAAGTACGATAAAGGGCACATACATACTTTGAAGCAAACACTTCGAGAGATTCCAGGGGACCTGCACCGCCTATTTCGAGATATTCTTACTCGAGATGATACCAACAAGGATGAACTGCTGTTATGCATTCAATGGGTTCTGTTCGCAAGAAGTCCACTCAAGCCAGAGCAACTTTATTTTGCGATCCGCTCACACCTAGAATGTGCCACTTACAAGTGGGATCGAGACGAAATTGGATTAGATACGGTTGGAAACTTCATTCTAAGCTCCTCAAAAGGCCTTGCTGAAGTCACACGGACGAAAAAGGATCCAACAGTCCAGTTCATTCATGAGTCTGTCAGAGATTTCCTTCTTAAAGACGATGGCCTCAGGGTCATCTTGTTGGAGTCGAGTGTTACTCCGAGTGCGGAGAGCCACGAGCAATTGAAGAAATGTTGCCTTGAGTATATGCAATATTATATGGAAGATAATGGCACGCCAGAAAGTGACTCAAAGGATGATCTCTCGAGAGCTTGTATTGTGGCAGACTCTGAGTTTCCTTTTCTAAGGTATGCTGTACAGAATGTTCTCTATCATGCAAATGAGGCAGAGGATGGAAATATCGATCAGACAAAGTTCTTGGAAACCTTCCAACTTGCAAAATGGATTCAACACAATAATGTCTTCCAAGACAAATTCGTGCGTCGACATACCACTTACGCAAGCCTTTTATACCTCCTGGCCGAGTTGAACTACGGGAGCCTTATCGAGAGCCACCAAGGAAGCCAGTCCTGCTTTGACATCGAGGATGAGCGTTATGGCGCCCCTATCCTTGCAGCAATGGCTACGGGTAGTCGGCCAACAGTCTGGATGCTACTCAAAAGGGAGACACGCGACGAGCCTGAGACGTCACGTTTACACTCCTTGTGCCATAAGTACGACGTCGAGAAGAAAGTCAAGAACAGACTTGGGCGCAACTTCACATTTAGCGAAAAATGGGGTCTTATTTACTATATTTTACGAGATGACGACCTCATTGCGGCGTCGTTTGCTATCGCTTCCTCCAAAGCCAACACACCCTCAGACTTCCGAACTCCACGTGGAGAAACACCGTTTTCATTTGCGATTCGTCACTGTCATGATGTTTCATCCACTTTTCGATTTCTTGTCGAGAACGGAGCCGATATTGAATCTAGAGACAAGCGAGGAAGGTCGCCGCTAGCTCTTGCTGCTGCAAGTGGCAACACCGCTGCTGTAACTTTCCTCCTTGGAAAAGGCGCTAAAGTTGCCGCAGTTGACAGCCAAGGTCTCACAGCACTGGCGTGGGTACTGAAGGAAGGGAGGGCCACGGGAATAATGATACAGAGCCTGTTATCTCATGGCGATACAATCAACCAAGCTGATCCTTTTGGAAGAACACCATTGATGCTTGCCTTGAACAATAGTGTTTCCATTATGAAGCAGCTTATAGAAAGGGGTGCTGACATTAACTCGACTGATGATCGGGGACAGAGCGCCTTGTTAATTGCCGTCAAGTTGAAGGCAGAGGACCAGGCACGCCTTTTGATAGATAGCGGCGCCTGTACCGATGTTTCTGACACACATAACCACCGTACAGTCCTGTCATACGCTGTTACCTCGCGGTCTTTGGACACGAACGGTGGCCCTTGGGGACATTCAGTTGTGGAGTTCTCAAATCATGGCGACAACCTGTCTCGAAGCATAGCAAAAGCGCTTCTGATACGGGGTACGGCAGTTGATAAGCACGATGTCAACGGCAGGACGCCGTTATCATATGCAGCAAGTGGCTACGACAGAGTAGACTTGGTCGCGCTATTGCTTTCTCATGGGGCAGATGTGAACATTGCAGACAACAGTGACAGGACGCCACTCTCATATGCTGCTTCGAACTCTGACCCTGAGGCTAAGAACTCTGTACGGTTGCTTCTAGATCGAGGAGCAATTCGTGACAAGGTTGATCAGACTGGGAAGGCCGCTCTTTCATATGCTAGTACACAAGAAGTTCGGGACTTGATATCCAATTGTCGTGAGCCTTTTATATAACTAGGCACTTTTTCAGCTTCATTATGTTATTGTATCCAAAGCTATGAGAAATCGCCATTACGCATCCCGCTCAGGTCAAGTTAACCATAGCATGAGCACAGCCCAACAGCAGATATTTATCTGATCGTTCACCACTATGGCAACAGCGGCCGTAAGAATTTTCAAAAAATCGTTTTTCCTCCTAATATGCTGTGATAAGGTTAGGAGGTTAAAAGACGAATTGGTCCCTAGGGCACAAAGGTAAAAACACCAATACGCGGCCACGGTTCTGCACGCGCTGCAACGTACACCATGTCTAAAGTTTATTCAAAGAGCCTTCCATATTTGAAGCACACTGCATCTATCCCCACATATGACACCACATGGATCACGCGAGTGAACACTTGAGACAGGATGTTATTCAGTTGGTTGACAGCGTTGCTAGAAAAGCAAATGAAATGAGAAAGATCGACGTGTGCTGCAGATTGATCCTGCAACGGGAACGAGCCGGAATCCTCTCCATGCATTCTTCATCACCTTTGTGAGCATCCTAAAGTTTGACTTAGGAGCAGCGAGGAGGTATGGGTCCCCTGGTCTTGGGCACTGCGGTGGGCGTTTCGCTGATCCCGCACATAGTCCAGAGGTCTTGCACTATCTTATTCCCCTCATTCCCATCTTTACACTGTCCCTATGTATGCCCAATTCAAGATGTTCTGGAATCGTTACGATCTTGGTCAAGCCAATATCTTTTATGATGAAACACACCCTTTGCTCTCGAGATTTGTGCTACCTCCGCATTTGGAACAAGCCAAAAGATGTTTGACGGATTTTGCTTGATTCTTCAGTGTGAGGAATGATTCTTCTCATGAAATCTCAAAAGATGTGGCGGAGGACTTGGAACATTGCCTGAATCCAGACCCAACTCGCAAAGCGGCAGAGAGAATTCATCACGAAGTCCTCCCCAAAGTCGGTGGCGGCTACGACGAAAATATCTGGCGGAGAGTATTCGAAAAGAGCTTCTTTGATGAGCTTAACGACACTCTATCTACATATAAGGTTGATTCAAGACGGTAAGTCATTTACTTCAATGTACATCATTGCAGCTTGTAAAGTTACCAAGTGTATCACGCAACAAGTACTACTATGATCAGGTTATACGGTATGTGTGACCCCACGTCTTGTCCAACATGCGTATTTGACAAGGTGAACAGAAGCGGTGACCAGATTTGGACCTTATTTGAAGCCGATCAGAAGGCAACAACCACACGATTAAGGCCAGTGAAGAGCCCAGAGCCCGAAGCCCGTTCAAGTATTCTTTTGCCGATCTAACACCGTCATAATAGCACTGGACTCTCCAAAGTGGTGGATCTCAAGGCGAGACAATGGAGCCAAGCTGGGGATTCACGCGCTATGGAGCCTTTTACCTGGTCGACGTCTCAAGCGCTGAATAAAGTTGGCCTCGAACCACCTCCTTTTCGTATCTTCGATAAGTCCCCATTAGAAGCCAACGTCTGGTGTTATCCTTGGCTTGTAAAAGAGCATAAGAGGGAGAAGGATCAGAATGAGCACTTGCGCCTTTTTAAACTGCCAGGCCATTAACGCCGCGGCTTGTGCAATCAGACTCGTCCTGCAGACAGCTCAATGTGCTGTCAAGCTTCCTAGACATGCACACATCCCTCCAATTCCTGTAATTACCACTGTTGGATCTTCTGTTACAGTATGGCCTATTATCCTGCCGAGGACTTTGGTGCGCCATGTTATCGAAGGGACACAGACGAGGCGTTGACAAGAAGGCGAAAAGAAGGCTACGTACGTACTGCAATCACTATTTCATACAAAGCTCAAGTCTATACTGATTTCCATAGGTCATACGAATGATCTGGAAAGGCGACATCAAATTCTTGCCAACATTATGGCATTTCATATAATCATTGGGAATGCACATACGTGGCAACTCGAGTTTTCAAGCCTACAATCGCCTCCTATATCGAGCAGGGGAAACTAAGTTCTATATACTGGTTTAAGCTCTTAGCCACAAGCCTTAACTGTAAATAATATATCTAGCTAATAACTTAGATATTATACTATAATAACTAACTAATTACTATAGCTAAAGGCTAATATTATAAAAACCTAAAAGATAACTTATTTAACTACTATTATAGGTTATAATAAAGTACTTTTAATCTATTTCCTAGAATAATTAAATATAAAATAATAAGTAAAATAGTAATATACTTACTTAAATAAAGGCTTAAATAAAAGCTTAAATAAAAGCTTAAATAAAAGCTTATTTATATAGTATATTTAAATAAATTTTAATAGTAGTATATTAATAGACTTTTACTTAATTTTACTAATATTAAAAATTCCTAAAAAACTCTTAAAAAAAA
>NW_023502384.1:0-39680 GCF_013396075.1 Fusarium subglutinans
TTAAATAATTAAATTTAAAAAAATACTAGCTATATAAAATATATATATATATAAGTAGCCTTTTTTCTAAGCTAATTAATAATATATAGCTTAGTTATTTTAAGTAGCTATTTTATAAAGAAATCTAAGGTTAAAGTAATTAATTTCCTTTTTTAGTGTAATTTCCCTGCCAAATTGTCTGTCCCACGATTTTGCCCTTATCCCACGATTTTGCCGCCCACTCTATGAGTGGGGCTCCCTTTTGGTCAGATCCACGAGTAATATGACGCGTGATGGCAACTGTAAACTGCTTGGGAATGCTAACGAGCTGGTAAGAAGAACCCCTGGCTACTCTGTAGTAACTGCGTACACACACGAATAGCAATGGTTACCTGCATGATTGTATAAAGCTAGCTGTTGGTGGCTGATGTGATAGTAATCCCTTAGGAATCCATTAGACAGATGAATCGTATCGACAGGGGTGTTAGCAAATTAAACAGCTAGTATCAGAGGTACTTCTTACAGCAGCTAACTTTTAGTATTAATTAAAGTATTCTTAATACTGCATATTGCAGATTAGTACTTTAATTCTCACCAGATCTTGCCCTAACTATAAGTCCCTTAGGCAAATTAATTAGCAGCTAATTAATACTGGAGCAGATTCTACTTAAATATGCTTTATCTGTCTAATGGATTTGTAAGCCTTAAGGGATACACAAGGTTTAAGCTAGTTGTAGAACTTTACGTAATTAAAACTAGTCAATTCTGGATCTACTGTTCCCGCTGGGTTTGTTAATCTTTTAGGGCTTAGGAAAGAATAATTACCCAAAAATGGAAAAGAGTTAATGCAACAACTTATAGCCAGCTTATAGCTCCTTACCCAAACGACTATAAAACTAGCTTGCTTAACAGTTAGGGCTATATCTAATGGCAAATAGCAAAGATTATATTCAAAGCCGCTCTAACCGCCCCTACCTCATTGCTCTAGTCTAAAGGTGTAAAGTGTGGCGGCTGAACGTTGCAGAAGCTACTGTAAAGTATATCAGCGTTACCAACCCAATCCTTTTTGAGGCGTTATAAGCTTTAGGCATCAATCAACCCAATCCTTTGTCACGTCGAGCTCGGTACTACCAAGTTGATGGTCAAAATAAAAGAAACACCAGGCTTGAAATAAGACCAACGTTTGGAGTAATTTATTTCAACAGTTGTGCAACTGATCTCTCCTTTGGGGCCCATGGTACGCATAACACCGGCCCCGGCAGGTTATTAGAGCATGCAGTCATATTTTATATTTTCTGCTATGGGACACCAGGCGTCTCATTTCTGCAGGCTATCTCACATGGAAAAGTCAATTAGAGCCCAATTGATGCTACTTCCGTTTTCCCCAAACTCTTGCGCCCCGGCGAGAAGTTCATTTATCCAACCGGCTTCATTGATCGGAGACGAAAACAGTGTCAGACCTGGAAAGTCCCATTCGAAGACGAACTGATCTGGGACAAAAGACTCAAGCTCATTGTCGCAATTTCCCTCTTGAATCAGAGGAAAGGATGGCTGTCCTCCTTCGGGGCCTCCCTCATCTTGACCTAGCCAGCGCTTATACTTCTGTATACTCGTCTTCAAAAGTTGGAGGTATAGTGAACTGGTATTTGATCGAGTGTCGTCTTTGTGTCCCGCGGCAGCCACTAGCTCCAGTTCCTGTAGCAAGATGCTAGCCTTCATAACAAGCTCGTTGCTAAGTCCTTGTGTCTGCAATCTCTCTGGTTCAGGGAGTAAAGCGGACAACTTGAGCAGAAGAAGGCAGCAGAATGTATTCTTAGCCCAGACAAAGTCCATTGCATACCGAATGCTCTTGAGATATATCCTTGGTTCTTGGATGATGATATCAAGATGTTGCTGAAGCGAGGCTTTGGTCATCGACAAGATGTTCGTCTGGATGGGCGACATGACGTTGACGTTCTCCACGCCTGCAGCCCTCACCGCACGGCAGAGAGCCATGTTATCAGCCCAGCAGCGCTGAACAGACAGGTTAGGGACAAACCAAGGCATCGATTCATGATGCGGCTGTGAGATGCGTATCCAGTCCTGGAACCAGACATCAATGTCAAGTTTTGCATCTTTCACAAGATCGAGAATCTCTTCGTCGCTCAGATGGGAGCCCTGGGGCAGAGATGCGTATATCTTTGCACGAAGAACGTTGAGCTCGACTTGAGCAAAGAGATAATGGTCCATCCCAGTAGCAAGTGGACTTTGCAAAAGAACTCTGCATCTGCGTGAAGCACCTCGAAACTTGAACGTTGGCATTCCACCGGCATCCACATGCAAAATGTAGCTCATCACCAATAAATGCAGCCAGACTCTAGTCTTGCGCATGCGTGTAGTGTTGTCATTGTAGTTCGCTTGGTCCCCGTTATCGATCTGCATTTCTCCCAAGACGGATTTCGAAATGAGTGTATCGTAGGCTTCGGGGAATCCAAGATCCAAGGCCATTCGCGTCGCAATTGCAATCAGAAGTGCCCTCTCTCCCGCATAGCAAGCTTGAACAAGGATCGCCTGTACCGTCTCGAGACTTCCCATCGACGGATTGACGATAGCGGCATTGAGCATGCGTTGAGTCTGGAGCGCAAGAGCTCGCCATCTCGAACTCGTGCCGTTGAGTACACGACATCCAACTGAGCATATTGTGATAAATAGTAAAGAACTGTTATTGCGAATAGCTTCAATTGTGTCAAATCGTTGGTCAAAGACAGGAACGTAGCGGTCACAACCGGAGAAGAAAGCGTTGAAATACAGCTGCGCGTCGTTATCCTTCATCTCGATCCCAAGTTCGGCTGTTGTCGGGGCTACTGTATCAGTCTCGAAGGCTGACATCAATTTCCCCTGTGATCTAGTAAGGAATGTAGAAGTGTCTGGTGAGCTCGTGCTGGTCGACGCCACGGGTTGTGAAGTGACTCTTGCTTGTGCAGGCGCGTATACACCATGGGCTGTAATGTCCGAACTACTCGCTGCCATGAAATGCGGCTGATGCTCTGCTGGGTAGACAGTAGGTGAGCATCCCATCGTGGGTGCCGGGGTTGATCGCAGCCGTGACTTGAGAAACTCGATCTCTCTTTGGAGCGCTTCGATCTTGCTATAAAGATGAGATTAGAAAGGCTGTGGTCAGCGGTAACAGGGAAGCCTAACAGTTCATGGTCCGCTTTTGGTCTCTCGATAAATTGGCATGTCTTTTGTAGTTGACAGCATCTATGTTGCCTGTCAGTACTGTGAGTCCACAGCCTTCTTTGTAATCTACACACCGGGAGCATGGCCGCGAGCCATTACACTTGACCTAATTCAGATGTAAACTGCATGTCCGGAGCGGTACTGAAAGCCTACTGACTTTGCTCTGGCGACAAGCTATGCATGCTTTCTTAAAGACGTATGTCAGCTTCTTTCTATATGCACACTATAACTCGTTGTAGGTTCGCTGGTCTTCAAAAGCAAGGCGGCTATACCGGCAATCTTTTCTTACGGATACGTGAGGATGGGGCCGTTTGTGAAGTTGTCTCTTCTGAGGGTTGATGAGTTTGTGACATGTTGATCTCGATTCATCTTAATATGTAAGCCTAAACTGGCATTGAATGCCGAAGCGCGCTTCTCATGATGTTGGTGCTCTCCCTGGCGAATCATGTTTGCGCGGGGAAATCCAGAACCGAAGTGTTGTCTTGATACCTCAGGCAGGAACATCATTTCTCAGCTGCTGATAGGTCTTGAAGACATCACAGTGGAGCTTTGATCTCTTGTTCCCAATATTACGATCTTGATATCAGTTGTTCAATGAATAAAGACGACCAAATATTTATTATAATTGGAAAAACTAGCCCAAAACAATTCGGAGCCATTGGGCTATATGATCATCAGAAATAACGCCGTTGCTGGCTTTCGGAGTGGACTTTTTACCCCGTGGGGATTCTCGGCAACGAGATCGGACTTTTTGGTGTTTTCTCCGACGCGAGGGTGAGGGGTTTAGTACGGAACAGGTCACGCGGCAGCGCAGAAACGGACTTGGCCAGAGTTCTCCGGCGATGGCGTCGGATAAGATGAGATAGACCCGATGTTGGCTTCTTTTCGGTAGATATTGGCTGTAGATGAGGCGATACTTGCATCCCGAGCCCGGCAATGAATGCATGTTACGACAAGTTAAAAGAGGGACATTCCCTCCTCTCTTATCTTCGCTTTAATCATTAACTATTGAGTTTGCACATCAAAACCCCATTAATACTTCATTATGCCTCAACGTGAACGCATTCCTTCTTCGTGGACTGTCGATGCAGCTGGCCAAGACAGCACCAAGCCGTCTGTCCACTTGCGTTGCAACGATGCCACTCTCCCCTTTGAGTTCAACTTTGAAGCTGTCCGCCCCAACGTCTTCAGAACCACCTTCACATCCGCTACACATCCTTTACCGCCCCGTCCCAGCGTCCCTCGTGCTGAGACGAAGCTAGATGGTGCTGAGCCAAAAGTCACATCAACAGACAAGGGTACCAAGATCCAGATTGGTGATGTGATCGCCAATGTTGACTACGCTGGAGAGACCCCTCTTCTCTCTGTAGGATTCGATGGTCAGCCACCAATTCTCCAAGATCTTGACAACAGATCTTATGCTGTCAATGGCGATGGTGTCGCCCATTACACTCAGTATAACCGCAAGACGTTCCATGTCGGTCTTGGAGAAAAGGCTGCACCAATGGACCTCTCTGGCCGCCGGTTCCAAATATCAGCAACCGACAGCTTTGGATATGACGCCCACCGAACTGACCCTCTCTACAAGAACATTCCCCTCTTGATCAATGCTACACCTCAAGGCTGCGTTGCCATGTTCTCCACCAGCCATACCCGAGGAGAATACTCCATCGGCTCCGAGATGGACGGTATGTGGGGATTCTACAAGGTTTATCGTCAGGACTTTGGAGGTCTAGAAGAGTACATCATCACCGGAAAGACTCTTAAAGAAGTTGTTAAGACCTACGCTGATCTCGCCGGTTATCCCCTTCTTGTCCCTCGCTGGGCCTTTGGCTACCTCTCTGGAGGCATGAAGTACTCCATGCTGGACGATCCTCCTGCTGGCGAAGCCTTGATAGAGTTGGCACACAAGATGAAGGAGCATGACATTCCCTGCTCTGCTTACCAGATGTCATCCGGATACACCGTGGCTGAGCAGCATCCCAAGAACCGACACGTCTTCACCTGGAATCGCCACCGCTTCCCTGATCCTGAGGACTGGATCAAAGAGTTCCATAAGCTGGGTATGCGCTGCATCGCCAACGTGAAGCCATATCTCGTTTCCAGTCATCCCGAGTACCAGAAGCTCAAGGATGCTGGCGGTCTCTTCCTTGATCCTCACACAAAACAACCAGCCGTTACCAAGCTTTGGAGTGCCGGAGGAGGTGAGAGAGCCAATGGTGGTCATATTGACTTCACTTCCGAGGCTGGATATAACTGGTGGTACAATGGAATCAAGAAGCTCGCGGAAGAGGGTATCGACTGTATGTGGAACGACAACAACGAGTACACGATCCCCGATGACGAATGGGAGTGCGCTCTCAACGTCAATAAGAATGTACTCGAGGTTCCTGAAGGGCTTGAGAAACGTCCCCAAGTCGGTCTTTGGGGTCGCAGTTTGCATACGGAGCTCAATGGCAAGGCATCTCATGATGCTCTTCTCGCTGTCAACCCAGACTCGCGCCCTTTCGTCCTCACTCGCAGTGCTACGGCCGGCACTATGCGTTACGCCTGCAGCTCTTGGAGCGGTGACAACACTACCAGCTGGGATAGTATGAGAGGCTCGACCGCTCTGGGTCTCAACGCCGGTCTCTCCCTCATGCAATGTTACGGACATGACATTGGTGGCTTCGAGGGTCCTCAGCCTGACCCTGAGCTTCTACTTCGATGGGTCCAACTTGGTATCTACTCCCCTCGATTCGCCATCAATTGCTTCAAGACAGGCGAAGACAACTCGATCGGCGATGTCATCGAACCTTGGATGCACCCATCTATCACCCACCTTGTGCGCAAGACTATCAAGCGTCGCTATGCACTGATTCCTTACATCTACTCTCTGTCTCTTGAGAGTCACCAGACTGCTTCACCACCTCAGAGATGGATTGGTTGGGGCTACGAGTCCGACCCTGAAGTTTGGAAGCTTCTTGATGGAGAGAATCAGTATTGGCTCGGTGACTCCATGCTCGTTGGTGGTGTCTTCGAGGCTGGAGCAAGCAAGATCAAGTTCTACCTTCCCAAAGCCTCAGATGACGATGAGGGATACTTGAACTTGAATGCACCATACCAGTATCTTGAGGCTGGTCAATGGGTTGACCTTGACGTTGAGTGGCATGGCGCTGGTATCCCCGTCCTCGGCAAGGTCGGCCGTGCCGTCGCTGTTGGTCGAGATGTTCAGGTCCTCTCTCCCGGTGAGACAGAGAACGTCGCAAATCTCCCTCTTGATGACTATCGAGGCGTGGAGATCTTTCCTCCTCAGAAGGCATCTCGTGGTGGCAAGTGGCATGAGACAACGTGGTATGAAGATGATGGTACCTCTGTGTCAACCAAGAACAAGATCTCTTTTTATACCATTGCTTACTCGGCTACTGAGTCTGAGATCAAGGTCAAGTTCTCCAAGGATGAGAGCTCTGGCTTCGAAGCACCTTGGAAGTCTCTTGTTATTATCCTACCCTTCGGTGACTTGAGAAAGGTTGTTAGTGAGGATAAGGAAGTCGTGGACTTGGGCCTGAGTGCAGAGGGCAAAAAGCAATTTGAACTAAAGTAGATGTACTTTGTAGATAATGAGACAGTTTGTCAGATAGAAAAAGCTAGCCAGAGTTAGGCATTTCTGCTGTATTATAGTCTATTTAAATAGTCCTTGAGATTGAACCCAAGTCATTATTCCTGAATGTCATACAGTCGCGCGAACGTGTTTTGGTGGCAGTACTTCGCATAGACATAGTAACTTTGACCCCAAAACTACTCAAAGGCCTTCATCAAAGCATGCTTCTTAAGGAGAGATAAGGAATTTTCGCGGAGCTTTTCTGGTCGATTTAGGGATCCTCTTTCATCTGTGACCACAAATTGTGCATACTGCAGTAGCAGTGCGTCAATGGCGAAGGCTGGAGTATAAGGGTAGTCGGACCCGAATAGGATGCGGTCTGAATCTACCGTGTCCAGAAGCCCATGCAGTTGGGTAGCACTAGTGCTCAAGGCAATGTCAAAGTAAAAACGACCAAGGTCTGCCTTAGCATCAGCCATGCTATACCCGATCATCTGGCTGATGTCAGGTACAGCAAGACTACCGAGTGCTCTGCTAGCAATAAAAGGGAGTGTGCTGCCTGCGTGAGAGAGGATGATATCAATGCCCGGGAACCTGCGCAGCGTCTTGGTCATGATCAAGTCTACCGCCGTCCGGGTAGTGGCGAGTAGGAAGTCGATAGTCGGCTGGGGCAGACCGCCAGCGATAAACTTGGGACCTACCGATAAGCTATCCAGATGAAGAAATACGAGTGCTTTGTAGTCCTGAAGCTTTTCCCAAATAGGGAGGAAGAGTGGGTTGCCGAGAAGTATATCCCTGTAGGTAGTAAACACCATGACACCGTTACATAGCCTTTGCGTGAGGTACAGAAAGTCTATCTTAGCCAATGTACCATTTATATCGCGCCAATCTGGCAAGACACCGAAGAATCCTAGTCGGTTGGCGTATGCAGACTCGGTCGCGGTCATAGCCAGGTACTCATTGAGTGTCCTTGCAAGATCACGGGCAGCTTGGCCAGTGCCGGCAATCTGGACTCCGGGTGCCGAGACCGACATGATACCTGTAAGCGAGGCTTCAAGTCAGGTTCTGTCTTCCTATGATGTCTACTCGTTGCTAGTGACGTACCAATGTCTGTGCTTGTCCGTTCCATGGATGCCATCATGCCCTCAAGAGTCCAATTGGGAGTTCCGTATCCCGTGGGATCACCGCCAGCGGTATCTATCGCTGCGGCAAAGGCAGGAGGCAATACATGAAGATGGGTATCTATGCGGGCAGAGGCGAGTGCGTTGGAGAATGTCGAGCTGAGTGCCAGCGCCCGGCAGAAGGAAGTCAGAGCAGCATCTGGCAGGTAGTGAAGCAACGTAGGTGACGTGGTTCCAGGATGAGGGCACTGACGGAACAGGAAGTCAAAGACACCACTCGCTTGCTTGGACACTTTCAACGTCGCTGAAAGGACTAAGCGAGAGGCAGTTAGGCTGCATTGAGCAAGGAACAAGTTCATCTGGATTGGATTCCTGAATAATAGCTAAACTTGATCAAATATAAGAGGGTTACAGCTATGTTCTTTTATATATACAACGTTAGTTAATCTAGTATATATCCACCTACACAACCAAGTCACTGAGTTGCTGTGCCGTATTTTAGTTGCTCCGACACTAAGATAATTCAAGAAGGCTCGGCTTTGTGCTGAGGGGCTGTTTCTACAACTATTGCTCCGAACAGGTCCAACCTGTTGTTCCGGGGCTAAGCTAGCACCCTGCGACCACCCCGCAACAGACCAAACTAATCTTGAAGGATATTAAATAAGTTGGCGTAGTGCTGAATCATGCGGGGTAGCAGCACTGAAGTCAAAGATCATCGTGCAGAAATCAGCGTTAGCGTCATGGAGATCCTCCGTAGTGTCTGAGATCTTCCGAAGCAACACAAATCAAGGACTAATAAGGTTTATTTGCATCTGGTTGCACTTAGTCGTCGCTTCTGGGGCTCTCGAGTTCAACCTCGGGACGACGGCATCATGTGGTTTAGAGTAAGGAGAACTTGGGCGATCTCCCTGTCCGTTGCCGAGCTCCTCCGATCGGGATAACTCCAATGCCCCCCACAATCGGAGCCCACTTCCGCCCAGCTCGACACTTACAAAAGTGAAGCTGCTGCTGCACTTACTGATAGGGACCACGTGAGCGCCAGGAGATTATTGCGTACTCAGTTTCATTCAGTATGGCGTCCTCAAACTGGTTGCTCTACGGAGCACTGATCACTGGTCTCGTCCTTTTTCATCTCATCAGGTTGACATTTCGAGCTGGCCTCCGGACTATACCTGGACCATGGCTCGCTAGATACACGGGCCTGTATCGACTAAGTCTCGTTTACCAAGGCGATTCCCCTCGGCAGTATCAACTGTTGCACGAAAAGTATGGCCCTATTGTGCGCACAGGATCAAACCACGTCTCTGTCTCGGATCCCGCCATGATACCCGTTATATACGGCATAGGAAAGAACTTTCAAAAGGTATACGACGCCTTTCTATCATTGAACAATTCACTGATATAGGTCAAGACGCCCTTCTACACAACAATGTCGTTGATGTACCAAGGGCGACGAATGGACAGCATGTTCACGGAACGGAACCCTAACGTTCACAAGGCCTTGAAAAGCTCAGTGGCGCAGATATTCTCCATGACAAATATGCGTAATTTCGAGGTGTATGCCGACGAATGTAGCGCCATCTTCTTGGATGCGATGCGCGATCTCGAAGGGCAGAGGTTAGACCTGGCACACTGGCTACAATGGTACGCCTTTGATGTTATCGGGAGCCTCACGTTTCAACGACGATTTGGGTTTTTGGAGCGGAGGCATGATGTCGACGAAATGATCAGCAAGATCAACCACGGCCTCGAGCTTGTCAAGATCGTTGGGCAATCCGAGTGGCTGGTTGCACTGTTCGACAAATTATATGCTAATTCCTGGATAAGAGAAAACTACTGGCCTGACACCATGGATAAGTTCTTGAAGGTATTACTTTCCTCTCATTCTCTCTGGTGGTTCTCGCGTGGTGCTGACGTCTATACTCTTCAAGATTACCGAGAAAGAACTGGATAAATACGATCAAAGTCCAAAAGAACCGTCCAGGACCGACTTTCTGTCCCAGCTTAGAGAAAAGCAAGACAAAACCGGCAAGATCACCCACAGAGACATGATAAATCATCTCTCGAACAATCTGTACGTATTTAAGAGTCGCCATTGTTATATTCCGGCAGCTAATCTCGACACAGTCTAGCTGGGAGTGACACCACAGGTATATCCCTGCGTGCCGTAGTCTATTTCGTCATAAAGACTCCGCAGGTCTACGAGAGACTACAAAAGAAAATTGACGAGGCTGACCAGGCCGGTCATCTCTCAGAGTACGTGACATATCAAGAGTCGTTGAAACTGCCATACTTGTAAGTCCACCAATTGAAGACCCATTGCAACAGCGAATCCTGATACAGTCAATAGTCAAGCTACATTGAAGGAGGCCATGCGAATGCACTCTGCTGTAGGATTCCCCTTGGAGAGATATGTACCTGACAAAGGTGCACAAGTCTGTGGCCACAGTCTTCCAGCTGGCACTAACATCAGCACTTCCGCGCCATTGATGCATATGAACAAGGGCGTCTTTGGTCATGACGCACGGGTCTTCCGACCTGAGAGATGGCTGGAGGCTTCGCCAGAGCAGCTAAGTCTCATGGATCGCACCTTTATTGCGGTACGTAATCTTATATCATGCAAACGAAGGACTGACTGAATCTCTTCCCTCGTAGTTTGGACACGGTCCTCGCACTTGCATCGGTAAAAATATATCCCTTATGGAGATGGGTAAGTTGATCCCACAGCTCTTCCGGCATTTCGATATTGGGTGGGCTTCAGAGCAGTTAGAGTGGCATACACATGCTGCCTAGTTTTGGAAGCAGTCAGGTTTGTTTGTGAGACTCAAGAAGCGGCAAAGAAAAGAATGACGTGGAAGGACTGAGCAAGAAATCTAGATATAGATTTGAATCGGGTTACTGATGGAGGAAGTGCAAGCTACCAGAATATGCTTCAAGCAGACAACAAAGGCAACTGTGACACAGCTATTCTCTTCAGGAAGCTTCCACGTTGGCTATAAGGAACGTGGGTCTATAAGCTGCCTGAAACTATTCTAAATCTACACAGGCGAGACCACCAGACCAATTGGATTTACGGTACTATCATGAGCCCAGTCAGCAGCAGCAAACCTAAGCTGATAATAGGTTCCGCTTGACGCGTATAGAGGCGCAGAAGAATACATAGTACTGAGAGAAACATCTGTAGTCGTGCAAGTTTTAGTTCCACCGCTCCCATAGACGCAGTTATAGAACTTTGTAGCCACGCTACACTTGAGGCTGCCATCAGTCGGTCGATCACAGACCAAGGGCGCGTGCCAGAATGATAGCGTAGTTGGACAGACTATGACTGAGACAAAGTCAAAGTTGCCCTGGTAGGAAATAGTGCATAAAGGGTTCCCATTAACTGATACATAACCAGTACCCTCTTCGTATTTGAAGTAACCAGTTGGCCAAGTCAAGAAAGCACCTATCCACAAAGAATACTCTGGCAGGCCATTGCCATGAATAACTTGGCCATCTGCTGTACCGCCTTGAGCAGTCAACGTGAACAGAGTCGGAATAGGCAGGAGAGCGGTTGTTGTAGAGACTTCTTCAATAATTGTCGTGGAAGTTGGCCATTCGGTGGTAGTCGTCGTTATTGCCTCCAGGGTTGTATCAGTAGAGATCTGCGTCGAAGATACCGCGGAGTCAGTGGTAGACTCTGTAGCCGTGGTAGGCTCCGTAGTCCCAGTAGACTCTATCGTCGTGACTGAAGCATCGATCGAAGTTGTCAATTCAGCTGATGTTGAGATGGATGGCTCAGACACCGCTGTACTGGTGACCTCAGTTGACGTTGCTGCGGAAATACCAGACGATGCAACCAAAGTCGTAGACCCAAGATCAGCAACAGGGGTGGACTCGGAGATCATGATCGTCGTTGTTCCTGTCAACTCCGTCTGCTCGCTCGACGCCGTCGTATCTGACAATGGTGCTGAAGAGCTAACTATTGAAGAGAAAGTGGACTCGGAAATCGCGAGAGTGGTTGTTGTCGTCGAGTCTAACTGTTCGGTCGCTTTCGTGGTGTCTGTCGACGATGTTGAAGATAGCCCCAGGCTTTCTGTGGTGGTGGTAGTAGCTAATTTGGGATATTAGTAACTTGAGCAAGTAATGTTACAACTGAACTCACTGAACGAGTTTGGCTTGCAAGGACCAGCGACTACAGACTCAAGCCCAAAGGCCAGGGACAAGAGAAGCGCCAAATGCATAACCGCCGTTAAAGAGCGAAAGAATAAACCGAACATCAAAACCGAGAAGTCGAAGGAGAACAAGTGCTGACAAAGGGAGATCAAAACCTTTTATAGTTATTTTCTCCTTTATTATTTAAGGCGCTAATTTGGACAAGACCGTTCTAAAACCAATGGTCTCTTGTAGTTTCTTATAGTTAAAGATTTAGCGCGAAAATCTTCAGCGCTATTGGATACCGCTGTGGCGGTAATTTTAAGAGAATTAATGGTACTAAGCGGCTCGAGGTTCTCTATGGATTAAAATGAAGAAGCCTGCCTTCCCAACGATGTCGCGTTAACTATTTTTGCTCTTAGCTCGATATCCTTAGACTCCAGGCGTTGAATCGTGTAAATACATACCTAATAAAGATCGGAGGGGATAGCGAAGGACTTTCTGCCGCCGCGCAATCTTACCGAGGTGGCCAATGGTGGGTGACTAGACAAGCTAATCAAGCTGCCATAGCCAAGTAGACCCTTGCCTGGTTCAACTTGGACGAGGGTCTTGGTGAATTTGCTTTACATGTGCTTTGTCGCGGTTCGACCAGCAGGACCATCGTGTCAACCCCTAGCGTATATTTGCCGTTACTGCACTTTCGCGTATGTGAGAGAGTTGAGGAGACTGGCCGACAATAGCCGTAATTGTGGATCTTTTCGATCTGTGTAGCTAGCGGATAAGAATGATGACCTTCACTAAACCATCAGTAGCACGATTGGCGCTCCAGTTCGCATCGGGCTATAGGAAGAGGGTAGTAAATGAACGTTCTGCTAGACAGCTTATGGTCTCTAAGCTTACTGCATTTAACTCCCCTACCCAATCTCTAAGTAGTGATAACAAATGAGACCAATAAAGAATAATGATTTAGATAAACCTATCTTGCTTATTATTCTACCCTAGTTCAAGAATCGAAGTAACAAGTACTGTTATTCAATACTCTTAGTCTCCTCTCTGCAATTCTATCCAACCTATGCGGATATCAACACGTCGCTCGATGATCTCAGAGCTTTGGAATAGGAACAACAGCATCAGCAATGCCATTGTACTTCTTGTCTCCAAAGTTGCCACCGTTCCCGAGCAACAGTCGCTTAGTTCCCTTGATAGTAATCTCTCTGACACTACGAGAGTAGGCAGACCAGTGATTGATGTCGACCTTCTTCCACTTTCCCTCTACTGGATTATCGCCTTGAATCAGAAGGTTCTCGGAAGAAGTGGTGCTGATGATGATGATACCAGAGCCGTTGTTGGTATAAGGGTCACGAACCCAAGTCACGTATGGTCCACTGGTGAACAAACTACCGTCGGTGGCTTGGAGTCTGGTACCAGGAATGGGCCCAAATGTAAGAGGGCTATCGGAGATTTTGTAATAGATTCTGCAGGAATCCACGCCGCAGCGTTCCCAAGTCATGATCCACTTGTCAGTGCTCTCGATGTGAGCCACAGTGGTCATACCAGGGCGAGCGTCATAGTTGCTCTCAGCTTCATCCTCGACAATGTCTGACCAATTCTTAAGATCGGTGGTGGTAGTGTGAACGAGCTTCTGGGCATGCTTCGGGTCTCGCTGGTCAGAGTAATAACAAACCAGTTTTCCGCCATACATCAGGAAGAAGGGCTCCCATAGTGCTTTATTTCCATTTTGAATGGTGTTTGGTCCATCACCCTACGCAATATGAGACACAAACTCCCAAGTCTTTGCGCCGTCTTTACTGGCGTAGACGTCGATGTAAACACTACCTTTCAGGCTTTCAGGGGTCGAAACACCAGCTGCGAGTATAGTGCCCTTGGCATAACCGCCAAAGTCGGTGGGAAGCGTGTACAGGAATGGCTGGAAACGCATACCCCAGCCGTTCTGTGTGTCTTTGACGGCACTAAAATTGGACCAAGTCGCACCCCCATCGACCGACTTGTAGATCGGGTCTAACCAGAATGTTAACCTCCGCAGGATATAAACACACAATAATCAAAAGACGTACGATTGACGGGGTATTCTTTGGACTCAGCTGGGTAATTTTCCCAGGTCATAAGCAGGGACTCGTCGGGCAATTGGAGTGACCGAGCATAGAGTGTACCCCAGAGCTGAGCATCAGCCGCAGGCTTGAAGAATTCGTTCCTGGTGAAGTTGGAGAAGGGAGTAGGGGCACGTTTATCAAGTGCAGCACCATAAGTGGTGGCCAAACAGGCCAGGCCAAGAAGAAGAGACCTCATCATGTTTGGTAAGAAGAGTAAGTTAATGAAGCTTTGTTAGTTATTGTCGTCTGGGGTAGAGAACAAGTTTATGAGATAAAAGATAAGGAATTGAAGAAGTCTTATATACTCGAGATTGAGCACAGTGAACCCCTCTCAAAGAAGTATCACTTCAGACACCAATACTGTACCCGACCAAGTATCCGAAAATACGAGCAAAGGAGACCCAAACGCGCCAATGGCATAACTACCGGCTTCTGACTTTAGCCAAATAACGTGTCAAGAATTCATGGCATATTCTGCTATGCAAGGAGATAATCTGGGGATTCTGGGGTAACTAGTGTCTGTGCGTCCGTCCACCTTTCTCATTCTGATCATCAGCTGATGACCTTCGGTGTTTGGCCCGACACTCCGCAGATTGAGTTCGCCTAAGTTGTGGTCGGACATGACCCGATACTCCGCGATCAAAAGATGGCACGATCACTCATTCACGTGTCGTCCTACTATGGAACTGTCTCCCATCACAGGCTGTCATATTTCTTTCCCACTTGAAGAAACCGGTATCATCTTTTCAACCATCTCGCACACATACAGCATACATTCTCCATTACATCATCTTTTGCAGCCCAATCACTATGAAGAGCGCTACCCTACCAATCCAGACGCATCGGCACCAGGCTCAGGATCATGAAATCTCGCAGCCTCTGACTTTCGACAAGGCCGTCAAGGAAGTCAAACATGGCCAAGATCCTTCAGCTGTTGCCGTCCGCCTCCTGGCAGAAATGTCATCAGCCGAGCGTTTACATCTCCTGGATGGAGACGTGCCTTTTTGGGATGGTCTGCGGGAAATACTTTGCGATCGTTACAACCGCAAACCATTTGTCATGGGCGCCATCCCTCGTCTCAACATTCCAGGAATCAGGTTTACTGATGGGCCCAGGGGCATTGTCATGGGCTCGTCGACTGCCTTTCCGATTGCCATGGCACGCGGTGCAACCTGGGATATCGAGCTTGAACGGCGTATCGGTAATGCTATTGGACTTGAAGGCAAAGCCCAGGGCGCCAATCTCTTCGCCGGGGTATGCATCAACCTCCCGCGCCATCCAGCGTGGGGTCGCATCCAAGAAACATATGGAGAAGATCCGATCTTGTTGGGTGAATTTGGCTCTGCTCTCACACAAGGCGTTCAAAACCATATCATGGCTTGCGTGAAGCACTTTGCTTTGAACTCGATAGAGAACGCTCGGTTTCGAGTTGATGTACAAGTGGACGAAGACGTGCTTCATGAAGTATACCTCGCTCACTTCAAGAGAGTTATCGAAGCCGGCGCAGCATCAGTCATGTCCTCGTATAACTCGGTCAACGGAGAGTGGGCTGGGCAAAGCAGGCTCTTACTTACAGATATCTTGCGCGACCAGTGGAACTTCACTGGATTCGTCATGTCAGATTTCATTTTCGGTCTGAGAAATGCTGCGACTTCTCTTAAGAACGGCTTGGACATTGAAGCTCCTTTTGCACAACAACGGGCAATGCATCTCGATGATGCACTGAGGAGTGGTGAGCTATCCCAGGTTGATATAGGCAGAGCAGCCATGAACATTCTGCGCACGAAGCTCGAATTTGGCTCTCTTCTTATCCAAGAACCGCCTAATAAGTCGGTTGTCTTCTGTGAAGAACATCGACAGCTCGCCAGAGAGGTTGCAGGACGATCAATGGTGCTTCTCAAGAATGATGCTATCAATGGCAATCCGGTTCTTCCACTCAAAGCAGAAGCTCCATCTCGCTTGGCTGTCGTTGGCCGTCTGGCAAACAAGCCCAACACGGGTGACAAGGGATCCTCGCAGGTTTTCTCACCCACCATAGTCACCCCCTACCAAGGACTCAAGAGCGAGATTCCAAGCGCAGATGTCATTCTCGAAGATAGCGACAATCCAGAAGCCGCTCGAGAGGCCGCAAAGCAAGCAGATGTTGCTGTTGTTATCGTAGGCTACGACGCCGGGGATGAGGGCGAATATGTAGTGCCTTCTCTCCAGAACGACCCTTGTTTATCTGAACTTTTTCCCCCGACGAGGAATCCTGATGAGGAAGAGATGTTGTCGATTGTGCAGGGAAAGCCGACGCAAGGAAAACAAGAATCAGCACTGGAAGTTGGCGCTGGTGGCGACCGACGATCCCTGCGATTAAGACCTCGAGACGTCCAGGTTATCGGTGCCGTGGCATCTGTCAACTCGCATACAATCGTCGTGCTTGTTTGCGCCGGCGCTGTCATAATGGAGGAATGGAAGGATAAGCCACCTGCTATCTTGATCAGTTGGTACGCTGGGGCAGAGGGTGGCTATGCACTCGCAGTCGTCTTGCTTGGACGTGTTGATACTGGAGGTAGATTGCCATTCTCTATCCCTAAGGATGAAAGCCACCTCCCAGAACTTGATATCGAAGCATCAAGCATCAAATATGATCGTTGGTACGGCCAAGCTCTGCTCGATAAGCTTGGAGTCGATGCGGCGTTTCCACTCGGTTATGGGCTGTCCTATACCAAGTTTCGATTCAAGAACCTTGACTGCGTGTACTTGGGGGTCCAGAGGATTATCAAGGTCGCTCTGGACGTGGAGAATACAGGTCTGAGATCCGGCCATCACGTTGCGCAAGTGTATGGGTATCCTAAGATGGTAGAGTTTCCGCATCGGGTCTTGCTTGGATTCGGGCATGTTTACTTGCAATCCGGGGAGTCGAAGCGGATATATATTGAAGCATCCCTGCGGCCAATTGAACGATGGATCAATGGCAGATTCTGTTCATTGGTTAGTTCTGTTGAGATTGAGGTTGCTGGATACTCTGGGGATATGGAAGCAATTCGCAAAGTTTGTAAGCTGTATTGAAACGCACAATTTGTATAATGAGCAAATAAATCGATTTAAAAATGAAATGAAACGCACTACCCGCCGCAAATAATGGCAAGATTATTACACAACTTGGACGAGCCATTTCATTGTTTGCAACACCGAAAGCATTCCGTCGGCCTCAAGGCTCCAGTATTCGACCATTTTCAAAGTATCCAAGACTGCATCCTTCCAACCTGAAGGCAAAAGGGCAGACCCAGGGTTCAAGCGTGCAAAACCAAGGAGGATACATGCGCTTCTTGCTGAGCTTCGCAACATGAGCCAAGTCCCGTGGTGACGATGGTAGTACCCTGGTGCGTTGGTCAGCAGCCTTTGGTAGTGATAAGCCAGTGCAGCAGACGTGTCGTGCTCATACAACTCCGGATCTACCGCTTCGTTAAGAGCAACATGTATAAACGGCCAGGAAATAAGCTCGCGGATATAAGTGATGCGACCGCGCAGTACAAATCGGACCACATCATCTTCGGTACCTCCGTAAGGAGATGATTCATTTTCGATACTGACGAGCGGCGGTAGCGAGGCTTGCCATGTCTCAAGTTGATGTGATGTATCTTTTCCAATCTCTCTCAAAGCTCTTGAAAGCGACCACCAGCTTCCATGCTGGAGTTGACCCATTAGTCTTCGAGCATTCACCTCGACTCTCCAGAGAGCTATCTCGGACAGGTAAAAGTACCATGCTCGTTCAACACCGCCTTCGCATCCATGCGGGGGCTTGGGGAATAACTTAGGAGGGTCATCAGCTAGTCCAGCAGGGCTAGACATGCCCAGTTCGAACCTGAGCTCCTGTTCAGACTTCCAGCACGACCACAGGACACTCTGTTCCGAAGTCTCCTGCGTACTGGCCTGGCCCGAAGCACGGTCGAGTTGTCGGATGTAAGGAAGTGTCTGGCAAATCGCCAAACCGTGTACAAACGTTGTCCAAGCCTCGACAGGTCGTATCAGTGACATGAGAAGAACCCCTGATAGAAAGGCGCACTGAGCATGTATCAGTCCCGTGGGACCTAGGCCGCCACCAAGTCTTCTCTGTGCTGCCTCAAAGAGAGAAATTGCCATTTGTCGGTCTGGATGTGATAGAGGAAGAGACTCTTCGAGTGGACGAGCAATAGCTCCGTTGGCGCAAACCAGAAGCGCGAGACCAGATTCAACACTCCAGTCGAGTCCCTGTGCGCACAACCTGGCGACGAGCCTCCGTGTTTCTCCCTCGTTCAAGATTGGGTTTTTTACGTGAATGTGGGCGAAGAAGCTGCTGAGCCATCGCTCACATGATGCCCGGTCGGTCATTTCATCAACCCATGGTCTCTGTACATGACTGCCTTCCGACTGTGACCCAGGGGAGTGTTGTGTATGGGATGCAAGGGTTGGTAACTGGACGTCTGTGAAGACACCCCATTGGAGGACTTTTTCGATGGTAACAGGGAAAAGAGCCTTGTGAATAACACTTAGCTCGGGCGATAAGTCGTCGCTGGTCTCAGGAATGCTTTCATCATAATGGGTCCCTAGGAACGCCGGCTGCGGCCTCGACTGGCTGTCTATCTTACGCTCAAGTCGGTCGAGCCGGTCTATGATGGCAAGGCTCGCTTGGTCGAATGTCACATTGGTGTCTGGTTCGAAAACGCATTCCACGCCAGCCTTTAGGCAGAATGAACAGGCCGGTCGTTGCTGGTCGCACTTTGTTCTCCGAGCTCGACATACCTGGCATGCTTTAATCGCTCGTTTCCGAGCGTATGTAGAGCCAGGGCGGCTGACGGAAGCACGGTGACTTTCTGCGCGACGGCGGGATTGAGATGCCATAGCGTTGAGTGAAGAGATAAAAGAAGGGAAGCGGAATGTCGGGGGAAACTGCGAAAAGAGGCACGATTAATATCAAGTGATGGTTTCTCTTTATTCAGCAGATACAGCGCATCAGACACTAGCGGAGTATCGGGTCCAAATCCGACATGTACAAGCCATGGTGCCATACTAGTCTTTGCCTAGTTACCCCGTTCTTCGCCTGGGGAGCGAGTCTAAGAGTTTCCTAGCGACCCTGCGAATTAGACCAAACCTTCCCCAGGATCGGCTTGGAAATGGCCTGAGTTGCGAGCAAGTAGCAATAAATCATGTTGTCAAATTTACCGGACACCGTAAGAATAAAAAATGATATAAGATACAATGAGCGCGCTGCTCTTCCTTCTGTTCCCTCGCAACCACTCTCAACACCATCGCCAACGAATCTACTGACTGAAATTTGACAATACAACATCAATCTCGCCATGGCCAACACCAATCAGCATGTGCTCGACCGAAAAAGCACCTTGAGCGACAAGGACGCGACCGTTGAGCACATGGCAGTCTCTGACAAACACATGCTTGATCAGATCCAGGTGGCCAATGCCAACGAACACAATCTGACGTTCAAGGATGTCGCTCAGAAGCACCCCAAGATCATCTGGTGGTCCTTCTTCTGGTGCATGTGTGCAGTGGGTTGTAAGTTTCCGCTCACCGGATAATAGCGACGTGTATGGTGAAATGCTGACTTCTCCAAAAAGGGGGTTTTGATACCCAGGTCAACGGTGCCATGGTAGGTGTTCCAGCCTTTCGAAAGTACTATGGGTAAGTCACTATTTCGCCCGTCCAACAATATTACTTCTGACTCACGATAAAGTCACGAACTCAATGATGAGTGGGTGATCCCAGCGGACTGGTTGACCGCTTTCAACATCGTCTCTTCCGTTGGCCAGTTCTTTGGCGGTTTCGCTTGCAGCGCCATCTCCGATAGAATGGGTCGCAAGAAGAGCCTCACTTTGGGCGTCCTTGTTGTCTTCTCGTTTGTGTACTTCCTCACAATTGGCGCGGTGGCATTTGTTCTATTAGGGGAGGTTTCCTCCCTGTCCCAGAGGGCGCGAACAACCGCTTTGGCCACTGCAACTCAAGCCATCTTTGGTATCATTATGTTTTTCGCTGTTCCATATATGGTTAATCCTGACGCTGGTGTAAGTTCTGCCCTGTGCTTGAACGACTGAAATGCTAATTGTTTTAGAACCTTGGCGGCAAAGTTGGCTTTATCTTCGGTGGGCTCTCGGCCTTTGCTTCTATTCTCTGTGTTTTCTATATCCCTGAGCTCAAAGGACGAACCTATCAGGAGATCGATACAATGTTTTATCGCCGAGTTCCGCTGCGCAAGATGAGATCTTATACTATATAATGGTAAAATAAGACCTGGTTTATTTGATATCCTTGATATTACAACGCGATAGCCGTGATATTGAAATGGCTGGGCTACTTTGGAATATGTACTATAGTTGTTATTCTTAACAGTATCTACAAGCAGTATCCGGACAATATCCATGGTTGCAAGTATAACTACACAGTCCCTTATAATCATCCCCGAGACCTGAAGCAGGGCATCCCTCACGACCATTCGACGCTGGGGGTGATACAGCTGTTCCGTACTTGGTACACTTGCACTGAGCTGGAGGGCAGTAGTTATAGGCACAAGTGAACCTGCAGAGACCAAGATAGTTACCGCTTTGACCGTCTGCTACAGCACCCTCGACGCAAGCCTTTCCGTTTCCTCCGTCAGTCACTGTGGGTGGGTTATCTTCTTGTGTCGGAGAGGCTTGGTTGGTTCCGAGAGAAGGCTTCGGCTGGCAAGTTGTGACGTGCAGGCCGACAGTCAAAGACGCCAGACCACTACTGTCTAGGGGGTCAGAAAAGCCAGCGGCAACAGTACCAACATAGGCGTTAAAGTTGTACAAGCCACAGGGGCAAACAGCAGTGATATCCATTAGCGAGGTATCAGACAAGACGTTGGTGCTGCCACGCTTGAGAGTGAATGTCTGCTTGCCAAGGCCAGCATCGACCTTGATAAGAGTAGCTCCAGCAGGAACCTCTTTGGTAACAGTGTTGCTTCCTGATTTGACGATCACGGTTCCAGCAGACTGGAGCAGACTCACAACGTAGACAGTGTCTTCCATTGTTTGCCATCCATCCGGGCGACCCTGGAAATAATTCTCATTTGGCTTAGGTGGCGCTCTGCCATAGGTCGTATCGGTAGCATCGCAGTTGAGACCCTTGAGATTACGACGATACCAGTAGATAAGTTGATCCTTTTCAATGTACTTGGCCACGTTGATGTCTTTGTTCTTGTATGCGGCGATGAAGGGTTTAGAGAGATCAAGCCAACCGTTGTGAGGCATATCGTTGGACCACTTGGATGCTCCATCGTCGGTGTGCTTGTTTTTGAGCGGCCCGACATAGTGAGACTCGCCGTAGTCGTTCCAGGTAATGATTTCAACCATGGGGAAACCCTTTTGGATAACCTCATTCCAGCGGTCAAAGATGAGTGAGCCGCTCGGGAAGACCCAGTTCTGAACTGTCAGCCCCTTGGTCATTCCGTTTCTATGACAAGAGTGAGCTTACCTTGGACCAGTCGACCTCAGGACCGTAGTGGGTAAAGAACCAGGGCGATATGGCTAGTATGAGTCAGTCATCTACACTAGTATATAGAGGAGGGATCCTTACGAGCCATGTACTTCTTGTTTCCAAGCCAGTCCGTGTAACTCTTATCGCCATCAGCGACACTGACACTCTTACCATCCTTGGGCGCCTTGTTATTGCCATCATTTGGCCAGCCCATCCAGTTCAGAGCACCGTCAATACCGTTAGTCGATCCTCCCCAAGGAGTAAAATTGGGGACGAAGAAGATATTTGAGCCAGAAGCACTTCTCACAGCATTTGCGTCGAGGTTATCTCCTGCAAAACTGGACACAAAAACTCTGTTGTCGATGCGTAGCTGACCTGGGCGGTCGGCATACTTCTTGACCTTCTGCCCGACAGCGGCTGCATCGCCAGTTGACCAGAAATGAAAGTCGAAGGAGATGAAAACCTTCATGCCATTACGGTTGGCAGAGTCATACGCGTAATCGAGCTGTGCATCCGTGTAATCGTCGGTGCCAATGTTGAGGGCAAAGGCGTCAATGCCAGCGGACTTTGCATGCTTCATGTCGTCATCATAGTCGGCAGAGCTTTGTCTGTTGCCAACAATACCGACCTATTGATGTTAATGGGGCATGGAAGTGATGGGCAGACATGCATACCATGAAATGAGCAAACACCAGACGATCGCTCGAGGAGGCTCTTTCAGCAAGCGATCGACTGTCAAGAACAGCGCCTTGACAAACCGCAGCACCAAAGGCTGCAAGGCCAAGGCCTTGTAATAGGCGAGAAACGAGGACCATAGTGAACAATGTTCGACTACCAAACTGTCGATCGTTGGTTTGTCAATCAACATGAGGGATTAAAGAGCAGAACCTGCTGCTTTTATGTACATTTTAAACATAGAAAAAAAAAAACCCGGGCGATACGGAATGCGCATGCTGACACTGCATGGAAGGAGATTGCAACGCTGTGGGTCAGGAGATCCATAAACGTGCAGTGGGCTGACACCGTGTTTCATGGATTAATGGTATGTTTGATAGATATTAACATACGCTAACCTGCAAGATCAATCCTGTAAGCTACAATAAGATACATACTAACACAATAGAAAAATGGCAATTCAGCGGTATTTTGCCCCTACCATTGCTCCCAAAGTTCCTTGTCTAAGAGTCGTTAGATAAGTG
Source organism: Fusarium subglutinans (assembly GCF_013396075.1). Classification (NCBI taxonomy): domain Eukaryota; kingdom Fungi; phylum Ascomycota; class Sordariomycetes; order Hypocreales; family Nectriaceae; genus Fusarium; species Fusarium subglutinans. Next base: position 22,820 of record NW_023502384.1, read on the forward strand.
CCAAGAGGAGTCTCCAGTTCAACCATGTCTATGGGCTGCACCCGAGCATAAATACGAGGATGACAAGGTTCTGAAGGATTCATTAACTCCACACTATCGGCCGTAATAGGAAGTCAGTTGCCATTTTGCCCAAATTCGCGGCAATCCGGCGTTAGTATTTAGTCACTATACATAAGTTCCTAAGAAACAGCACGCAAGATAGTAGTCAGCATAACTAGGGATGCATTAGCCGTGCGTCGCAAACGGGTCCCAGTAGTCATTCAAAGCACCACTGGGGTCGGAGCAGGCAGCCTTGAGAATTAAGGTAATGATCGCTTATCCGCCAACGCAAAGTCATAGGGACGGAAACTGAAGAACCCTTCATCGCCAGCAGCACTCACAAGGCCAGCCACGCCAACAAGTCAAAGAAATCAGACTATAGCGTTGTATCAGATCTTCTATAGGTATGGAGTTAATGTCGTGTGATCAACCTTGCCCTCGAGGTAGATACCGGTCGATGAGAATTGCTTCTGACACCAGTGACGGTGAAATTTATCGCTCGCCTATTAAGCGCGGGTAAGCTGTCGTATGGAGAGAATCCGAGGAAACTGTTTTACTCAGCGCGGACCCAGAAGATGCTCTTGTTACATCTCGATTGATCGCTGCACTAACAGCTTGGCTATTGGTTGAGTCATTTGCAGCGGCGGTGAAAAGGCTCTGTGACTGTAATTCTTCCGTACTATCAGCACTTAATCAAATGGGTATACAGATTTTGGGACGCTTGTAAGGCTGGTAGGTATTGACAACGCCACCAGACAGCTCACGCTGCCAATTATTCCTGTGCCACGGGCTTCCAACGAAGTTAGCCATGAAAGGGTCTCTACCTCGGCTAAACAGTTGTCTTAGATCTTATTCACCACGCTGAAGAGCCGCTGGCTCAGGTTATATCGACTGAAGCAAGTGGACCCCGAAGGACTGTTTGCAGGACTAAGACACGGCCATGCCTTTACCACTATATTCATAGGCCAGATGTATGAGCTCATTCAGGGTATCTCTGAGTAAGGATCAGGTAAGCGACTGCATAGTTCACCGCTAGAGACTTGGGAAATGATTTTGAAGAGTGTTTAATTTGTTATGCCCCAAGCACTTCAAGATAAGGTCGCATAGACAGACCATACGCCTTCAGACACCATCATAAATCTTTTTGCCAGAGTTATCGATGTCACTAACTTTCTTATAATAGACTTCCTCGATTTGGCTATGTTTCAAGTATCTAGCATGGCGGACCAAAAGCTAAGTATCCGAACAAACTGCATCTTGCTATCAATGACCAACTGCAAACTCAAAAGCCCAAGCAGTGTTCTTATCCTGAGTCGTCTGGTAAACAGGGAACGTCACTGAATTTCCAGAGTATGTGTGCGAATACACTCCTCGATCAGAGGGGGCTGAGACTCCTCCATAGTGACCATTATCATCAAATCCATAGGTATGGATAGCAAGACTGCCTGAAGTCGGGAGACCCACGGCGCTGAGGTTGTTGATGGTGATGTACCACGTACCAGTAGCGATATTCACGCCGGTCAAAACGCGAACCTTGTCTTTCCCGATAGTTGTATACACGTCCAGCTTCCCATCCCCGCTTCCGGTCGTGGTGGCTCGAGTGCCTGTCATGTTGAGGTTGTAGTACTTGTAGACTTGGTACTCACCGTTGGGGACGTACCCTCCGGCAGTGCAGCTGTTGTCATCGGACTTGCCTAGCAGAGATGCCATGAAGTCGTGCAATGCGCATCCGCTGAGCCAGTTTCCGCGAAGTCCGATATAGTTGTACCGCTCAAGACGTGAGATCCACCAGGCTGCACCTGTCGCAACCTGCTGCGAGAAGACGGCGTATTCGTTGATGTTGACTTGGTTGTCGGGTGCATTGTACTGCTGACGAAGTGTTTGCCAGTTACCATGGTCATTGGCAACATCGCCAGGCTCGTCATGCCACGTCCACTGGTCGGGAACTACATTATTGGCCATGACGTATTTCACAAATGCCACCCACCAACTGTTCGAGGTCGAAGGCTGTCCAGCACTGGAGGGACCAACTAGGGGGACATTCTTAAATGCCGAGGCTGGTAGAAGTGTGAGAGTTAGTGGGCTTCCTCTGCGTTCAATCCATCAAACGTACAAGATCGAATGCGCTTGTAGGTGCGATTCCACATCTGCAGATACTGATCTTGGCTGCGGCTCCAAAAGTAACCATCTGCTCTGTGTGTAATGCGTCAGAACTAGTACTAGCCAGTAGCATAATATGAGTATATCACTTACTCGTTCCAGATGTCGATATCCAAACCGTCCAACATGTTGTTAGACTGCAAGTCACCAAGCAACTGGTTCAAGAACTTGTCATAATCTGTCCAATCGCCATTGTCGCCAGGCCAGGCCGTAGTTGAGGTTGCATGATCAGTGCCCCAGATATCATGGGGCAAGAGCTGGAACCTGGCACCATATTTGCGCGAGGTCAGATAGTTCTGCTTGGTCGAGTTGAATCGCGCGGCATAGGCTTGAAGGCCCTGGACCCAGCCGCCCTCGCTCATCTGTGCGCCTCCGGCACGGGCATAGTTGAAGCCCATGTCAGTGTAAAAGTGATCAGGGATCTGAGTTGGGGATTGGCCAAACCCGGAGTCGGGAATGCCGTAGATAAACCCAGAAGCCAAGTGCTTCGGCGACCCGCGGCCCTTGGAGAGGTCGACAGTAGCCGTGTTGGATGATGTTTGGCGGCGCTCAAGGGCGGATGAAAGGCCCAGCTGAGGTAGCGCTGCCAAGGCCACTAGGCCGCTGATAGTCAGAGACCGCATAGTCACGAGGAGGTGTCAACCTTGAAGAGGATGTAAGATGTTGAGATTTGAAAGAGTAGCAAAGATCTTGTTGTGATGTGGAGGCCTGATCGAGAAGCCATAGAGATGTTTTGGGATTAAGACGGTACTTATACTTGGCAAAGTCAGGGGTATCACGGAAGCCGGCAGTTAGCAGCCTCCCGCATTAATTACCCCGTGGGGACGGAGGAGGCGTCCGGCATTACCTCATAGGCTTCAGATTACCCCTCTAGTAAATTCCTGAGAGGCTCCGTTAGTCTGTGTACTCGAAAGGTGCCAGTCTTGGTTCACTATGTCTCTCCGGTGGGATGCTTTAGTCCATAGTCTATGTCCGGTGGGGAATGTCCGGTGGGAGAAGGCGGGGGAAGATCAGCGCGTTTGCACTCTCCCATGGCATTAAACGATTCAAGGTTAACATTGCGGGGTAATACAAGACAAGTTCTCATGCGATCCAATCATCTCATAAACTTGTTCGAAGGTGGGATAACCCAGATTGGTGCGCTTTTTGTTGATAGTCCATAGTATTACAAAAGCAGACCAAAATGACAAAGGCATAACTGACCCCATCTGGCTTGACATCTTGAACCAATGCTTCTCTAATGTGTTTTTCTGAGTCGTGGACTTCGGCTTGAGCACCGCGCGGCTGAAAAAGGAATCTCTATGCACTCTCGAGCGCTTCAACTAGCGACCTAGACAATGCACCGCTGATTGCACAACGCGGGCTCAACAAGAGTGCCAGAGAGATTGCAAAGTAACCAACAACCGTGATGAGTGTATCGAACAACTCTTGTCAAGTGTGGAGCAGAGTCAGCTACACTGGTAGCTTGCTCGCAGCCAGGCATGCATCCAATTTAATGCCCCATGATGGGTCGCTAGCCACGCCAAGCTGATGAAACTATAGGAGACTCCTACTATTGCAGCAGTGGTTAATCTATAGCTGACTTGAGCGCTGTGGTCAATGTGACACATGTACAGAGATTCTGGAGCGCCTTGATATAGGAGATAATAGTGGCATCTATGGCATCATCATATCACAAGCGAAAGAGAGCAATGCACAGCAGAATATTCAACGGAAGAAGAGCAAGAGAATGTGGACAGAGTCATTCAGAAGTTCATTTCCCAACTAACTTAGTACACGACATTAATGATCTATTTACCTTCCTTCAAGTAGCCAAAAGAAAGGGTGGGATTGATGAAGCCAGCCTCCTCGGGGAAGTTGCCGTAGTCCCAAACGGTATAGAAGTTCTTGAGGAACCGAGGGCCAAGCAAGGCGAATCCCTCGGCCCCGGAATCCATCGGCGGCCAGCAAGCATCGTCTCTGTTGGCAAAGCCAGGGACAGCCAGTTGATCACCAGTGATGTTGAGGAACTTAGATTCACCGTAGTAGCCAACCTCAAAGGCAACAGACCAGTCCTTGGTAAACTCGCTGCACAGGGGAATGTGCTTGCCAGAGAGAATTGCCGTCCAGTTCATGCCGATAGATTCGTAAATCTCCTCGATCTTGGATTCGGGAACGGTGATGCCAGAGGCTCCAGTATCGAAGACAACCGAAACATCAAGGTCAACCTTGGACTTTGTTGCAGAGCAGTTCTTTCCCTTTCGTGAGCCGGTAGTGCTGTGAAGAATGGATCGCCAGACGTCAAAGTCATTGTGGTTGGTGTTGATGGGAACCTCAATCAAGTCGCCCTTGACATATTCCTTTTCCTTGGATCCTCCCAGGGTGAGGAGACCCTTTCCTGGCTTGCCGTTGGTATCGTCACCATCTTCCTTGGAATAATAAATTCCAAATCGAGGTTCATCAACCTTCTTCTCCGCCATCAGAGTCTCGAAAACGGGTGTAGCGCCGCCATCAGCGATGCTACCGAAAGCCAAGCCCATGAAACCGGCAGCGGCCAGCGAAGACCAGTTGCTCTCGTTGGCTGCGATAAACTTGGACTGCCAGGTCACACCATCCGCCTCGAAGCGTTCCTCCACAGTCGGGCCAACAACCTTTCCTCCGAGATAGTCGATGGAAGCGCTCTCTCCCGTGTATTTTCCAGTGGAAGATGCTGTGAAGTTATACCCGACTCGGTCCTTGTCGTAGTGAGGACACTCCGTGGCGCACTCGCTATCGATCATCCAAGCTGAGGCACTTCCAGTGTCAAAGCGAAGAAGGAAGTCTTGTTCGGGCTTTCCGACGCCGACCTGGACCATTTTCTATCAAAGTCAGTTTTCGTTTATGGATCATGGTCTGATCAACATACGTAGCCACCCTTGACGACCATGGGCATGTCCAAAACGGCAGCTGAGGCAGCGCCGAGAAGGGTCGAAGTGGCCAAAACGGCCGAAGCGAAACGTGCGACAGAACCCATCGTTGTATGAGGTCAATGATTAGGTCGGGGTAATGCGAAAGGGGCGGGATAGGTCGTTGAAAAAATTGTAGGCTGTTGCGATATCTTATAGGCAGAATGCACCATGTGACGTATTGCGCACAGAACGAGATTAAGTGGCTAGTGACTCCATAAACACGAACTAATCTCGGTTGTTGTAGCTATTATTAGGATGAACAACGCTAAAGTACGGCACTTGCTTAGCATCCCTTGCATAGTTTGTAGTTATGCACTTCACAATCCGTCCATACATAAATCCAAACCTGCCATAGCTGGAAAGCATCGAATTATCTCTCACCGTATCCGCATGCTGCATCGCTGTCAAACATCTTATCACCGCAAAAGTCCCCGATCGTCAATCTGCTATTCCAATTCGAGCGTAAACAGCTGGCAATAAAATCCGATAAAAGGAGACGTCGCATATTAAAAGAGCCATGGCGAGCATCCAAGAAATACTGAATAGACGAAATCTCCATGTTGTGATGCTCTTGGCGATATTTTCATTAATTAAGAAATGGAGATCGAATGTTTAGTGCATGATGGTTTGTGAGACATGCTAGTCCAGTCTCGGCTTAATACGAGAAGTCTCGGTTTTTTAGTGGACATGATTCCGCTCTAGCCGGAGGTGCCGAGGCTTAGACCCATCCTTTCTATTGGAGGCGACAGCTTCAGGGTAGCAAAGTCTATATTTAAAGGCTGTAAACATATTCAATCCAGTATGCTTTCTGTTTTATCAGATGCATATCAGAGCTATTACATTGTGAATCCGAGGATTATAGTTTCTCGAGAGATAACCAACGGACAAATTGGCACTCGTATAGCATGTCATAGTAGCTGTACTCGAAGAAGGATCTTGTCTAGTAAATATAGATAGTTATAAAGATAACTAACGCAAATGAGGTTGCGCCTTTAAGATTGCCGCAACACAATACGGGAGCATAACCTTCAATACAACAAGACATTATTTCTTATCTTATACAATACAGACGTACCGCTAGTCTTTACTAATTGATACCAGCGAGTTGCTCTGAGCAGCTGTTGTTGATCGATATAGAGTGTTTGAACTTTACGTAATACAAGACACACGTCATAATTACGTATCTGCACGTCTAAATATTTACCCTAACTTCAAGCGGTTGCGCGTATTATGGAATAGGAATTGTGTAAGATAGCCTGCGAAAAAACGCAAACTTGGGAACCGGCTTGAATGCCGAAGTTAAAATTTAAGGAAGATGCATAAGCCTGCTGTGATTGGTGGAATCTAAGAATCTCCATCCAGCGATAAAAATGTCCAATCAATAACTGACATTAGTCTCGGCAATGGCAGCGAGTATACTTATTCTAGAAAAGTTCGAAACCTAGTTCTCAGGGGCTCTAACCGTCTTTGGACTACCACTTCGTCTGGATAATCATGACACACAGTGAGAATTTGCAAGCTGACTGGGATGCGACCTGTCAAACATGGCCCCAACACAGTGCTTGACAGACATGACGAGTGTTTCACGGCAAACCCGGACCACCTGACTAATGTAAACACTCTATCTTATCAAGAATTAGCCTGGAATATGGAGTCAAATCGGCCAACTATGAGGATCTTAACTCATCGTAGCATGAATCAGCTACCATGGCACCCACCATCTGTCCGGCGTTATTGCGTAGACAGTATAGTCTTCGGCTTTGTTTAACGGAAATGCCTTGGTTTGCTCCATCGATGAAACCTCATGAGCTAAGGGTCTTGAAATCTTACACTGGGGCGACAAGATCGGGTTTTCAACGCCGACTTCTTAAGAAATCAGATTCCCTTATCATCGATTGACATTCCCACGCTAGTTGTTATCAATCTCTAGAGCGGATCATCATTTCCCAGGCTCATCATGCGATTCTCATCTCTTTCAGGCGTGTCTGCCCTGACCTTGGCCGCTCTCACGGCACCAGCGTCATGCAAGACCGCCGATTCTACCTACGATTATATTGTTGTTGGCGGTGGCCCTGCCGGCCTGATCACAGCTGAGCGACTCTCTGAGGCTAACAAAAAAGTACTACTTCTTGAGCGTGGCCATGGTCCAACCGTCGCAACTGGATCCAATCACACGCTGTCCTGGAACTCCTCCCTTACCCCAATTGACGTGCCTGGTCTCTCTTCTGCTGTTGGTGGACTTGACCTATGGAACGAGTATATGTGTGATGATACTGCCGCCTTGGCCGCTTGTGTTCTTGGTGGCGGTGTCACTGTCAACTACATGGTCTTTGTTCACCCTCCTGCGCGCGACTTTGATGACAAGTGGCCCAAAGGTTGGAAATGGAACGATGTGGCACCGGCCGCCGACAGACTATATGCTCGCAATCAAGGCACTCTAGTTCCCTCCATCAACAATGAGCGGTACGACCAGGGACTCTACAACACTCTGTCTGGCTTCTTCGATAAGCTGGGATGGAAGTCGGTTGACATGATCAAGCAACCTAACGAGAAGCACGAGGTTTACAGCTGGCCATCCTGGAACGTCAAGAATGCCTTGCGAGCTGGTCCCGTCAGGACTTATCTCCCACTTGCCCAGAAGCGAAATAACTTCACTCTTCGCATGAATTCCAAGGTCATTCGTGTGGTCCGATCTGGCTCACGAGCTACTGGTGTCGAGGTTGAGACTACTGTAGGTAAGAAGGAGATTGTCAAGCTTTCCAAGAACGGTCGAGTTGTTCTTTCTGCTGGCGCCCTCACAACTCCTCGCCTGCTGTTCAACTCGGGAATTGGTCCTAAGAAGCAGATCCTGACCGCTAAGAAGACTGGCGTCACTCTTCCTGCCGAGAGAAACTGGATCAGTCTTCCTGTCGGCGAGAACCTCATGGACCATCCCATCTTCACATTCACCGTCAAGACTGGTGGTGCTTGGGGCATGCTTGACACTGATAGTGTCTTGAACGGCACCGATACCAAGAACATTGATCTATATGAGAAGAAGTCCTCTGGAATCCTGACTCAAGGCCGCCATCGCATGATCTTCTTCAGCTCTAACAAAGGTTCCGATGGTGTCACCCGATACTTCCAAGGGTCGTGTGCTGCTGGAGGTGATGGCATCGCTTCTATCAAGGTCTACATGACTCATGGCCTGACCTCGACTGGTGTTCTGGGTATGACTGAGGAGGGTAAGACTGTCATTGAGAAGTCTCCTTACCTGCAGACAGATGGAGATGTCGGGGCTGCGAAGGCTTTTGTTCAGGATATGGTTAACAAGATCACCGATCCTTCATCTGGATTTGTTCTTCAGAAAGAAACCAACACCACAGCTATCATTAATGCTGTTACTAGCGGGAACCACTATGCTGGTACTACCAAGATGGGCACTGATGATGGCACTGATGATGGGCGCAAGGGAGGCTCTTCCGTTGTTGACACTAATGCCAAGGTATATGGCATGGACAACCTTGTAAGTATAACTTGTGTCTCTCTACCAATCTACCTACTCATTCTCTCTAGTTTGTTTCTGATGCAGGCATCCACCCTGACCTTCCTACTGGCAATATCCAGACTATTGTCATGGTAGCCGCCGAAGCTGCAGTTGCCAAGATCCTTGCTTGTTAAAGAGTCTTAAGTTTACGAAGGGAAAAAAACGGAAAATGGGAGTATGTAAAGTAGTACTAGTGGAACATATTAGACATAATTCTATAGCATAAAAAACTGTAATAAGTGCGCTGTAGCATCTAAGTAAATGGCCTCAGACACCTTTGACCACCTCGATGCAGACCTTTCCGATTTCGACCACGACGTCAACTCCCTCCGCTCCTGGCGTGAGAGCCTGCGCAAGGGCACCCCAACTCTCAACTTCGCGATAGTTGATGACATGGCCAACCCCTATCTCTTGAAGCCTTTTGGCCCTTTCAACTGAGGACGTGGTCGTAATGACTTGGGCGCCAGCTGCCTCGGCTTAACCTTGACCCTTGAGGGCATCCATAATAGCTTGCGCACGTTTATGATATCATAACCTGCAGACTTTCGATCTGCAGACGGCGATCGGACATGGTCTATGAGGCAATCCCGAAAACATAACCTTGGTGCTGCGGACTTTGACAAACGCAGAATGGTTGCGTCAACCAGCACAACCTCTAGTCCTTTGGTGACTTTGTTAGACAATCGGGAATATTAACACATCGCGTCCCTTGGCTAGAGCATTTATCAGCATCAAATTTGCATTGACAAGCAACGGATCCACAGGAATGCAGATGATGGTGCCTGATCGATAACTAATCACAGATGGCACGGACAAGACGCGGTCGGACCCAAGTTGCACCGACGCCGTGGCTTAAAATTGCAGTCGGTCTAATGCCATGCCGTCGACAGCTCCATGGTGTGATTGGCGCTACCAAGGCAAAATCGTTCACATATAAGTTTTTCAGGAGAAGCAATTCATACCATCAAGGCAATAACATACCAACACTCGTCAACTCTAGAGCTACGCTATCTACTTCAAAGTCACCGATCAACCTTGCATTATGACTTCGCACATAGAGCAACCGATAATGCTAAAAAATGGCTTGACGCTGCCAAACCGGTTAGCCAAGTCTGCCATGGCGGAGAACCTAGCAGATAAGGACCTTTTGCCAACCGATCAAGTCTATACTGCCTACAAGACCTGGGCCAACGGCGGCTGGGGACTGATAATCACAGGTAGTTCCTCATTTTATACAAGAAATCGATGGAACCATTGGCCACTGACTTCTTCATCAAGGGAACGTGCAGGTTGATCCTCGTCACCTGGGTCAAGCCGGAGATATTGCCAATAACGATGCCATCGACAGGAACCGTATCCTAGACAGCTGGAAGAAGTGGGCATCTGTCTCTAAAAGTGGCGGAACCCCAACTGTCACCCAGATCAGCCACCCCGGTCGTCAATCTCCAGCCGGCGCTGGTACTCGAGGTTTATTCGACAAGACGCTCGCTCCCAGCGCCATCCCTCTCCGACTCGGCAAAGGCATATTCGCGGGTGTGGTCTCCAGGTTACTGTTTGGAACGCCACGAGCTATGACGGTCGCGGAAATTCTGGACGTCCAGGATCGTTTCGTCAAGACAGCAGTTCTTGCCGCTGATGCTGGATTCGGTGGCATAGAGCTTCATGGAGCACACGGATATCTTCTTTCACAATTCTTGAACCCCAAGACTAACCACCGAACTGACGAGTATGGAGGATCAGCTGTTAATAGGACAAAGATTGTAGTGGATATCATCAAGGCGATCCGCAAGGCTGTGCCACCGAGCTTTACAGTTGGCATCAAGTTCAACTCTGTCGATCACCAGTCTTCACAAGCCCTGGAGGACTGTCTCGAGCAACTCCGCTTGATCACAGATGCCGGCATCGATTTTCTCGAAATTAGCGGCGGAAGTTACGAGGAGCCACTTGTAAGTTACCCAGCCAGTAAGCGGTTCCGTCGCTCACATGCTCTACAGGGTCTCGTCGACCCCGATAAAGTCCGAGGCGTCAAGAAAGAAAGCACCAAGGCCCGAGAAGCCTTCTTTCTTGACTTTGCGACCGCTATCAGAGATCAATTCCCTGGCCTGCCGTTGCTCGTCACAGGCGGTTTCCGTAGCCGCAAGGTGATAGAGGATGCTTTAGCAAGCGGTTCACTTGACATTGTTGGTCTAGCAAGGCCAGCAATGCTGGATCCCTCTGTTCCGACAAATACCTTCCTGAACAAGAGCAAGAAGGATAGCGAGGCACGGGCCATTGCAATTTCTATTCCAACCCCTTGGCTGCTGAAGAAGATTGGCAACTATGTCATTGGAGCTGGCTATGAAACGGTTAGTTCTCTGTTGCTTGAACATGATAAAATGCTAATATTTAATTTTAGGCTTGGTATGGAAGGAAGATCAAGACACTGGGTAAAGAGTAATATGTCGAGAGCTAGAGTGTTATACATGACGGAAGAAGTTACCCTATTAGAAATGCTATTATTTGCCTATAGAACGAATTGACTATATATTATGCTTCTCAACCAGAGAGATTGATGCCTGTTTGAGCCGTGGCCACATCCTGAAGAATGTCCAATATTCCACTGTCATAATCGGGAAGTATTGAATGCTTGTGGATTCCATCAGCAGGTGCATATATTGGTAGTGCACCTTGGCCCAGTCAGCCGAAACTGGAGCTTCTACATAAATGTTTCGAGAGAGAGCAACAGAAGTCATGGAGTGAATGTTTTTCTCGTTGTGATATACATTGGAATGCCTAAAATGATTAGTTCACTTGTCTTGCTCGATGTGAAATGGCTTTCCCTTACGCGAGTCTCAACATGCTGTCGTGATTTACTTGAATATGATGTTACTCTTCCAAAGGTGGCAAGATCTTTATCACATAGTGATATAAGCTTGCTTCTGGCTGGTCGCACCACCAAACAGCTCTGCCCAAGCTTGCCTACATAAGGTAGCCTTGACATAATTTGCAAGAAGCGTTAGTGCACAATTGCCACTTTGATGGATGATTGCCTATTTAGGCGAGTGAACAATGTCGACGTTCGCTGACGTGGTTCTATCAGTAGTACTAATGTAGAAAGCTAAATTATCGGAGGCGACCATGTCAAACCTCAGGCCACTCTTCTTCCCTGATATACTCTTCCATAGTATATACTGGAACATGGACACCAAGCTATTCCAGTTGTAAGTGAGAGTTTGAGGTTGAGGTCAGGGTCACTTACATTCTCGGGATAAACAATGGTTGGATCACGACCATCGTAACCAAATTCGCTGATGTACTCGAACATGTCCGCCAGTTCCTCGCCGACGCAGCCAGGAACGGCTGCTTCCAGGACTTTGCGGTCAAGGCGCTCATAGCGACAAGTCACCCCATGAACCTTTCCCCATAGAACTGCAAAATCGTTCCAGCTAATCAAGCTGCCATACCCAGCAGGTTTTTGCCCGGTTCAACCTGGACAAGAGCCTTTGCGAATTTGCCTGGACGTCTAGTCTTAGCGGTTAAAATTCTCGGAGACAACACGGAACGGAATACATACCTGTGTCCTTTCGGGGCTCTACCAGTGGGACAAGTGCATCACCATCCGTGGGAAGACTGAGCTTAAAAGTACCATCGAGTTGCTACAGATGTTAGTCTCACTTTTATTTGAGGCAAATACTTGTGCAAGTCCTGAAGCCAAAACTCACCTTAGTCGGCCGGGCGAAATGCAGACCCTTCTTCCAGTTAGTCACATAGAGGCCAACCTGTAGGTACGAGGTCTTGTTGTCCAGTGCTGGATAGGTGGCCTTGAGGTATTCCGCGCCCTCCCACTTTGCGTCGAAGTGGAGGTTGTGGGTATACTTGCCGTTGCTCCACTTGCGCGTATGCGAGAGAGTTGAGAAGACCAGTCGATCCAAGGTTTCAATTGTAGCATATGCAGCTTCTGCAATGTTTCGAGCCTGTTGCTTCTCGGCCTCGTAGGCGATCTCGGTCTCGGTCTGGCCAGTCGACTTGGCCAGGGCTTGTGTCTTTGGGTCATACACAACAGTCCAGAAATCAGTGACGCCAAACATCACGCTGGATCCGGCAAATGCCGACTTCAACGTCGCAGCGTCATTGATGTTGGCTTCGATAAGCTCGACACCCTTGTCAGCCCAAGCTTGGCTCGGACGGCTTGCTTGGATCGCGGGTGATGCCTCGGACATGCCAACCTCCTTCCTGGAGGAAGACATCGGCAACGGAAGCGCCCTGCTAGTTGTTAGTCCTCTGATCATTGGTGAGGATTCCCAGTAGCTTACTTGGGTTCCCGTCACACCCACAATGGTAATGATCTTCTTCTCCATTCTGGTCAATGTTTGAGCTGTGGTTCAGTATCTGGAAGTTCAAGTCTTATGAGTCTGGATCTAAAACCTTTGACTGACGCTGGACGAAAGAACATATATAGTAGATTGGCGTGCAATTGAAGTGGTAGCGGGCTTACTGAATCAAGCTGCCTTCATGCCAGAGCAGTGCATGATTGTACCGCTCGTCCGCTCCGGGCTCCGAGCTATGGGCTCCTGGTCTGCTGATGATATCGCATCGATCGAGCCAGAGCAGTATTTGGTAAGGAACCCGGATTACTATCCATCCCGCATTTGCATCACAAAACGCTGTCCAAATAAGATTAATCGGTGTTGTTCGTCATCGTCTAGTCTAGTATGCGTTGTCCTCGGCTGAGGCTACTGCAGTCGGGCTGATAGTTGCTCCCGTGCCGGCCTCCACTACTCGGAAGGACTCCAAATACCCGGGCTACTAGTGGAGCCCTCAACAAGTTAAGCCGCCCGAGATTGTGATTCGCCATCGAATCAAAAATGACTCCGCTCATGTCGGAATCGTGACTGTATCTGGATCCCCCAATGAAACTCACTGAGAAATGTTTAGTGAACTTGAATGTAGATGTACTAGATACGGTGTGAGGGCGAGTACATTTAGCATGGTAACCAATCGTAAACTCCTCTGTAGGAATTTTGAATTCTACTTCATCACTGCCCTGTATGTCAACCTTTGTGTCTGGGCCATAATGCGATAGGTTGCTTGCTATCTTGCAGTCTACTACAACCTTACACCGACCATGGCCAGTCTAAATCTTAAGGAGTTCCTTAAGCGGAATGAGTATGCCACGCTTCACCAAATCCACTGTGTACAAGCTAACATCTCTTTAGGGAATCACTGGAAAATTACCAAGCGCCACCTCTCATGCGGGATCTGGTCAACATGATACCCGAGTCAGGAACCATTTGCATCAGTTCGTATTAGCCGTCCCAGGTCTTCATACTGTCGCATACTAACAGTCGAAGTAACTTGTTCAGATGCTCGAGTTGACCCACGTGACTACTTTGGCGTTGAGTACGGAGGTGAACATTTTGCGTACATGACTGGACTTTCCTTGACGCTAATGCCAGACTGAAGGCCCTGGTAATTCGTAACGCAGGTGGTCGGGCCGTTGATGCTTACCGAAGCCTTGAAGTTATGGGGACGATCGCTCCCATTGGTCTGATCATTGTGGTTCATCACACTGGTATGTATCAGTGACGGTACAAACCAAGCAAGAGTCACATTATCTGATATAATCTAGACTGTGGCGCAGTATTTACTACCGAGGAGGAGATACGATCAAAGCTCAGTCACAGAGCCCCTGTACACGCTGCTTCGATCAAAGACAAGTGGTTTGGTACCTTCAGAGAGTAAGTTTTATTCACCAGGGAACGTTTGCTGTACTAATCGAATTATACGTTAGTATCGGCCTTGATGAGAGCATTCGTCAGGACATGGAAGAACTTAAGAGATGGCCATTTTTACCAGCAGAAACTCAAATTGTGGGTTATGCACTCGATCTTGAGACTGGGACTATGAGGGAGGTAGCTTAGGAGATATTTAATCAGTTAGGCTGGCTGCCGTGTCAAACTCTGGCACTTAGGGTGGCCTCCATCTTCACCATGAAGATTCATCAATGACAAATATATGTCCATTTAATCTTCCCCATAACTGCACTAGTGGTATTTCTAGGACATCATGGCCATGTTCATGAGCCGGAGAAACTCCATAAATCCATCTACTTTCACTCTCTTAGGTATTCCCACTATCCCTGATAGCTATCGAGATGCCTCTTTCGGTGACTGTGAAGGTGGCATTGTGGCTGAAGATGTATTCGTCGTGATCCTACAGATATGAAGGAGATGCGAAAGAGATGTAGAACCATAGTTTTTGGGCTGATGTTGCTGGAGATAGGTGAATGGGAGAGCATGGTTGATCTGGGCATGACTCTATCCCAGAGCACTTGATTGATCCGTATTTGGATCAGACCCCCAGAATAGGTATAGTCCTTAGATAACACGCTTTAAGGGCAGTAACGATTGATAGGATACTGGCTAAATTTAAGTCATATTAATCACTAGAGTTCTTAGAGTCTATAAGAGAATAGGTAAATTAGGCTATCTGAGGTATGTACATGAGATTGACCAGGTATAATAGAAAGACAAAATTAGAAATTAAAACAAGATCCGGCATAGCTGGCAGTTGTGCATTTACTTCAACTCCGGTATCCGAACTATAACTGCGCCAACTCCAGAACCGCTGTGCCACTGACGATGGGCCTCTTGGATATCATCCATATCCCAGATTTTGCGAATGAGCACTGTGATTTCGCCCTTGCTAAGCAGCTCCAGAAGAGCCTTCACATTGGGCTGATAGTTTGACTGGTCTCGATTGATCATGTAGAAGGTGGTTCTCTTCCCTCTCCAGGGAATTTGGCCCTTAAGCAAGAACTTAACAGTCGGCCATACGGCCGAAACAGGAGCCTCGTTGGTAAGAGAGTGCTTGTTGGCGCCGAAGCCGACGACAATGCCGTGGCTATTGAGGATGTCGTAGGATTCGTGGAAGCTCTCGAAGCCGATGGAATCAAAGACGACGTCGACGCCACCCTCTTCCTTCATGGCCTTGATCCAGTTCTTATCGGTGTAGACAAAGGGGATGCCGCCCTGCTCCCGGACAGCGGCGTGGTTCCTCTCTGATGCTGTACCGTACGCCGTCGCACCCAGAAGCTGGACAAGCTTCATGGTGGCGTAGCCAACAGAGCCACTGATGCCATGGATAAACACCTTCTGTCCCTTCGTCACCTTGGCAACTTGGTGAACCATGCCGTAGGCGGTGGCCCAGTCCAGAATGAGGCCTGTCACCTGGTCCAAGGCGGAACCGTCAGGGACGGGGATGAGGTGTTTCTCCGGCAGGTTGACCAGCTGAGCCTGAGCATCATACTTGGTCAGGCATGCGACAGTGTCGCCAGCCTTGAACTTGGAGCTTTCGCTGCCATTGGTCTTCACCCTGCCGACGAGACAGTAGCCAGGGGTTAGTGGTGGCTTCTCTTGGCTTGGGTAGACACCACGCCGCATGTTGATATCGGCACCAGAAAACCCGGCGTATATAGGTGCAACTTGCACCTCCCCTGCAGCAGGCTGAGGGAGGGTGGCCTCGGCGATTTCAAGGACTGATGCATCGCCGTACTTGGGAATGACGACTTTACGGAATGTGGTTGACATTGTGAAAGTTTGAGGATGGTGAAAAAAGAG
Organism: Fusarium subglutinans; assembly: GCF_013396075.1. NCBI lineage: Eukaryota > Fungi > Ascomycota > Sordariomycetes > Hypocreales > Nectriaceae > Fusarium > Fusarium subglutinans. The sequence goes on from NW_023502384.1 coordinate 39,070, forward strand.
AAGATTGAAAGAGTTTCGAATATTGTTCTGATATAAACTGAAGCATTAAATTTGAGGCCATGGTTGGGTCCCTTTTACGGGCTGTACGATATAAACTTAGCACGGAAGCATGTGTAATTTCGCCGAACCCGTCGGTGATCGGGCCAACAAAATCGGGTGTCGCTGTTCTAAGTTCCGTCTGCGATTTAAGCACTCAGCCACGAACCTCAACTGCAAATGACAAATCTAGCTAACAACTTAGACATTTTCCATCATGACTAACCAATTGCTACAGCCAAAGGCTGAGGATAGCGCTGTTCAAAGTTCGAACATGTACATTACGAAGCAAAGTCACGTGATGCTCCCTCATTTTACCTTGGAGCTCCGACAGCGATAAGAGTTTCTGATCTGGCAAGCTGTATTGGTAAATAGGCACGATTTGGCAACGTCAGCGCCTGCAGGCTGTTTTACAAGTGCACATTCGTTGCTGAAATCTACTCTGTTAATATTTGTACTTACTGATGCTTTCTCCTGTTCTACTGCCTTACCTAACAATTTATACTATGCCAGTGCTATAACAAAACTGTAATAGGTTTGCTATTACTATAAATATAATTTATATCTATTTATAA